>NW_027185782.1:1168506-1190071 GCF_028583685.1 Petaurus breviceps papuanus | reverse complement strand
TAGTTAGTGACTTGCCATTGTTCACACAGCTAGAAGGTGGTAGAGACAGAGCTGTGACTTGAATGACATTTTACTGGTTCTTTATGCAGTCTCTTCTCTCCATATCTGGCCACCTAAGTGAGCCACTCTATTAAAAAAAAAAGTTTTGTTTTGAGGACTGCAACATTTCAGGATTCTGTCCTGTTAAGAATTATTTTTAGAGTAAGGTGGTATGGCTGGCTGCATGTTGTGTAACCTAATTCAATAGGCTCCTTATAAAAAGAGCTGTGATTTTAGGCTGCCATTGAACAGGCCTTCAGACACCTAGTAAACTGACTAGTATTTGAAGCGGTTGGTATGTTAATGTGGTGCTAAATCCCCTGTAGCATATCTGCTTAACTAATGGTTTCTAAACAGGCTCTTGCTCTCCAAGATGGTCTGTGTTCTTTTTTTTCTGACACACTCATTTAATTTCTAACTCACAAGGCATTTGCTTATTTATTTTCATTGTTCTTGATAATAATTCTAAGCCATTAGAGGGGAAAATTATATTCAAAAATGCTGTTTCACACTTTATTTGTTTGATGATTTAGAGCGATAGAAAATAGCACATTTGCTGGCTTTTATAGTCTGATAATTATTCACATCCATCAAACCATTCCAGGGGAATAAACAAACCACCGTGAACATTACCCTATTAATAGCATCCTCTGTGGCAGGCATCTGGGCAGGATCTTTCTAAGACAGTGTCTTACGTTCACTGAGTTGGATACAGAGGGTACGTTTCTTCCTGATTATCTTTATCTCAGATTCTTATACTCCTTGGCTAGTAAGGAATCTTTAATAGAAGTATAGATTTATTAGGTATAGATAAATTTGATGAGCCTGAGATCTGAAGATGAATCATAGGGTCATAGATTTAGAACTGGAAGGGACCTAAGAAGCCATTGAGTCCAACGACGCATTTTTGAGGAAATCAAGGCCCAGGAGGCTATGCTTTTATAAAATGTATCAAAGGTAGCATTTGAGCCCAGGTATTCATGACTCCCAAGTCTAGCACTGTGTCAACAAGCTGCTTCTTTAGTTAGCTTGGATATCTTTTGCATATAGATACCTTCATTGTCTTTACTTGACCCGATTTACAATCAAATTTTAGAGTTCAGAAGCAATTTAATTAAATACCATCATTTTCCAGATAAGGAAGAAAAAAGAATAGAGAATATAAAGGACAAGTCCATGTTGGAAGTAGGGGTGGGGTTCTGTGCTGTGTGAAAAGTGACTTGCCTAAGGTTTTTAATAGGTTAGCTTTAAGAATGGTAGACCATGAAAGCAATAAAGGCATTATTTATAGATAATTCAATCTAGAAGTTAACAGATAGTTTCATAATTTAACTTGGTTTTAAGAAATGTTTTCTTGATATTAAAAAAAATTGTTACTTTCCTCTGATTTTTGTCCCTTTTCACTAAAAAAAAAATTTAGTCATTAAACATTTGTTAAGTGACAGAAAGCCCTGGGGATACAGAAAGAGACAAGATAGTTCATGTCCTTGTGGGAGCTCACAATCAAATGGGAGAGACAATAAGCAAACAAATATGTACAAATAACAAATAACTGTAGCATGAATAGATATAATTTAGGGTGGGATTACACTAGAATTAAGAGGAGTTGGGAAAGACTTCTTTAGAGCAGGCCTGGACAACTGATGGCTCATGGGCTGCTTGCAGTCCTCCAAAGGATTTAGAGTGGCCTGTGAAAAATGTAGGGCTGCCACTCCATCCTCTCCTGTTTGTCACATGGCTTGTGGCAATCAGCCATTGTCAGTCTGTTTACTTCTTTGGCCTGAAGAAGTTTCAAGTTGTGTAGGTCAGCTGTAGAAGATGGGATTTTAGCTTTAGGTTGTAAGGTAACATAATGTATTCTTGAAGAAGCCATACTGACTTTTAATGATGAATGCTTTCTCTTAAAAAATTATTCCAGGGGTGGCTAGGTGGTGCAGTGAATAGAGTACTGGCCCAGGAGCCAGGAAGATCTGAGTTCAAATCCAGCCTCAGACACTTAACACAAAACTAGCCATGTGACCTTGGGCTAGTCACAACCCCAATTGCCCTACCTTCCCCTCTCCAAAAAGCAAAAAAAAAAAAAATTATTCCAGAATTTTGCCTGGAATAGAAGTAAAGCTTATTGGCCCATGTCTACAGATGCCACATTCCTTCCTCCCTCGTCATTATGTCCTCTTCCCGCCCCCCGTCCCCTGCCCCATTTTCTAGTTCTTCAGCAACTTACATTTCTTTAAGATCTTAAAGATCCCTGAGAGAGGCTTAGTAATCATATTTTCCAGTTACTAAGTATACTGGAATGTAGTTCATCTGGGTTCAATGACTTGAACTCAGTTTATTAGGAAGCTAGGTTATTATGTGATTTTCTTTTCATTTGGATTTTTACTCCCATTTTTGTTCTTTTCTATCCAGAGATCATTTTTCTTGAAGAGGAAGCAGTTTTAATGTTATTTATTTTACCAATATATTTCCTTTCTCTTTCATCTTGTCACCCTCATCATTTGTCCTTTTCCTTTTTTTATCTTCCTCTTGCCCCTAGCATAGTCCTATGTAGATGCCAGGCCAGTCATTGAATTAAGAAGACCTGGATTTAAACTGTATATTTGATACCTAGCCTTTCAATGCTCAGGACAAGCATAGTTGCCTTTCTGTATCAGTAAAGGGAGTTTCTACAACAGGAATTTCCTATACCAGTAAAACCGTAATCTAGGCCAGAGCTTCTTAAACTTTTTCCACTCCAGAGAGATCTCTTTTCATCTTTCTGAAGTGTTCATTGGAGTTGCATGGCCTGAGGGCACGTGCAGTGCAAAGTGCACATGTTTTGTGATTGCAGGAAAGTTGTGTGATGCAACACAGGCAAGTGCTGCCAGAAACAACCTCAGATTCATTACTTGTCTGATTTTTAATGAATTTTTGGTCATTGTGCCTTCAGAAACCTTTCACTCTTGCCAATTTTTTCATGACCTAGGCTCTGACCTAGACATTTTAAAAACAACAAAAGACTCCAGAGAGTAAAGATGAGTATATTAATTATTTGATACTAATATACTGTCCGTTTTCTTTCGCCTGAATTTCCTTGCCTTTATTTGACACTGTTGGAGATTGAGCTAGGACAATGGGGTAACAAATAGGAAGTTGGTTGTACAGGGAGTTCCCCACAACCATGCCCATCTCTACCCTCAAACTCTCTAGACTGAATCCTGATCAGGAAATCTAAGAACAAGTTTTGAAGCCCAGGTCAATGTAAGGAAAGAGAGAAGTCTGCAGACAGTGGGGTTGGGGTCTGGCCAGGAGTATGCACACAGGTGGACTATTGATGCAAGGAGAGGCTGTGCACCAGGGCCAGAGGAGATCGTAGACCCCTGCGAAGCATCCCTAGATCCATATAAAGGGACCATGATGGGAACAGGTCCCAATTAGCAGTTTTGTTACCTGCTACTCAGGGTCCAGGTTAGAGATCCAGGGTGAACTGAGGAAAGGACTTGTACTTATGGTAAAGAACAGTTATGGGCTTAGGACAGTATACCAAGAGAGGACCAAGTTGGTGTGAATCCCAGGAGCAGAGGAGGTTCTCACTTCCAGCTTTTAGCCCAATCTGAAGCCACAGAGGAATAACCAGGCTAAGAATACCAGACTAAAGGGGAGCCTGCAGTCTTCTTCTAAAGCAGTAGAGCTTCCCCACTGGCTAATAATGGCTAAGTCTAGCAGCAGTCTGGAACTTGCAGAGCTCAGATCAGTGAGGCATCAATCAGACTTTGTCAACCACTTTGGAAGGACTGAAAGCTTGCAAGTCCCTACTTTGAGCTATCCATGGGATCTTGCAACAACACAACACTTTGTACATCAAGAAAGTAGCAGCAGGATCATTGTTGTGCCAAAAGAAGCGAGACAAGAGACCTTCGGGTACAATTTGGAAGTGGATTTTACTTTTTCCGCAGGACTGCCCAGGGTCAGGCCCAAATCGAAGTGAGTCTGCATGAGTGCCACGTGGCCAACATTTAGGTATTCAATAGGCCAACATTTAGGTATTACGTAAGCAGAAACTTATGTTTCTGTAAAAGGCCCAAAACAGTGATTGGTCAGTAGACACCAGCCAGCACCAAGTCTCCCTGACCTGGAAGGTGAGCTGACTGGGGAAGGCGGAGCTAAACCCCTCAGTCTGCTCACTTCCTTGTGGAAGAGCTGAGGTTGGGAGATGGGCAAGCCAGGTACAACATCATCCCAGACCTTCCCTCTAAAAGTGTGGCAGAGCCCTGCTCTAACTTCAAATCTGAAGTCAACTAAGTAGGTTGGAATTAAAAAAAGAAAGAACCTTGTCATTATGATGATGACAAGGATACTCAAAACTCAAACTTAGAAAATAATTCCAAAACATCTATAAGCAAAGCCTCAGAGAAAAGCATAGTTTGGCTAAAAGATTCAACTAGAATTCCCAGAAGAGATGAAGCAAGAGTTTTAAAAAAGTTATATATTTTTTAACAATGAAGTAAGATCACTAGAGGGGAAAATTGACATAAATGTAAGAGTTATGGAAGAAATAATTGGAAAAGGAATTAGCAGCTTGACTTAGAGGTATAAAATCTTGCCAAACAGCAAACTTGGGGGCTGGGACAGGGGAGGGTGGGAAACTGACCTAGGAAACAGAGTGAAGAGAGAATATTTCAGTATTGTAGAATATCTGATAGCCAGATTTAAAAAAAGAGCATAGATATCCTGATTCCAAGAAATATTAAAAGAAAACTGCCTAGATCTCTTAGAACCAGAAGGCAAAGTGAAAGAGTATGCTAGTCACCTCCTGAAAAAAACTTTAAAATGAAAACTCCTAGGAATATCATAGCCAAAATGCAATTTCCATATCAAAGAAAATATATGGCAAGCATGTAGAAAGAATTCAAATACCAAGTAACTGCAGTTTAAGATCACACATGGTTTAGCAGCCCCTATTTTATAGAAGTAGAGAACTGGCATTAGCACAAAAAGAAAATTGTTTTTATATACAGTTCTACTAAGGCAGACCAGTAGTCAAACTGTTCCTCTTACATCATTAAACATGATTGATTATTCTAGACCTGTCAACTTTTTGAGTATGTGATCAATTTAAGTAGCTTTTCAGCTGGATACTTGCATACAGCTTTTTTTTGGCTGTTCCACTGAAGTCAAATTCATAGAACATATTTTTTAAGAATTGCTAATCTAATCCAGTCCTGTCATTCTATTAATGGAGTAAACTGAGGTCAAGAGAATAGTTGATCTTAGATTGTTGGTTGGTGGTAGAATGGCTCTAAATTGTCTCCTCCCCCATTTTAAAAGTGAAACCATTATTCAGAATATTTCCAGATCTCTTGTTACTTAAGAGCTTTAGAATGCATGCTCTTTTCTTTTCCCTTGCCCCCTCTCCTTTTTAAAGTTCTAGCCTTCTTTCATTAAGGCTTTGCTAAACTACAGCCCTAATGCTCTTTTTCTTCTCTGATTTCATATACCCCTTGTGCTATTGTTTGGCAGCTATGTTTAGTGTCCTGTGACATCCCTAGCTTTCTCTCAACCTCTTTTATAAATCTTTTTTAAAAAACTGTTTTTTACACATACCATGAGTTCCTCAAGGGCAGTCTTATATGCCTTTGACATTTCTTACAGTGTCTTGCATGGAGTGCATACTCAGTAAACAAGTTTTGATTTCACTGCATTTTTCTGGCCAGGAATTTTTCATGTTTGCCAGTGAAGGCTAACCTTCTAAAAAATGTTGGTACATTTTGTCTGCCTTGACCTCCTTGGCATTTTTGTGGCATTAAATTCAATGCTACAGAACACATTTGATCTAGTTGCTGGGGTTAATTCTGACAGCCCCACCCATAGCTACATATATATTTATCTATCTGTCTATCTAGATAGATATATATAGTTGAACTATTCATACCCTTCCAGTTTATACTTGCTGAGGATTACTTTGTATGAAACTTTAGAAGTATTGAGAACTTAGAAAATGTGTAGTAAAACAAATTTAAAAGAAATGTCTGGTCATGCCCCTATTTGGTGTAATAACCAATTGATTTGCATAGTTGTGTTGGGTCAAGGAGTGATTGGGCAGTCTATGGGAGTTGGAATTGATTTCAAAGCAGCTCTTTGGCTGTTTGAAGATATCTGTCATGTATTTATACTAAATTTTTTTCACATGTATTGGAGGAGGTGGAAGCCGGAGCCGAGGAAAGGGCACAGCTCTTCCTGCTCAAGCTGTGTTAGGCAGCTTGCAGGTTTCTGTTATCCTAATCCTAACCCAGCCCACTCCCCTGTCCAATCTCACCATTGGTTGGTGAGGTAGGCTTGCAGTCTCTTCCAGAGTAGCTAGCTAATAAGTGCAAAGCAAACTCACTCCTCATTACCATAATTCATGAATTAGTGTCCTATCCAAAGATGGTGTTTTCCTATCCCATATTATGCACCAAATTTGGAGATGAGAGTTACAATTGATAATCCTTTATTGTCATAATTATTTATTTGACCCTTCTACCCAATCAGAGGGAAGCATCCTTCATTCCCTTACTTATGCATATCTACACACCAGATTTGGGGACAACTAATGAGAAGGTGGCTAGTGTTGTTTCCTTTAAGTTTCATTACCTCGTTCAGGGGCCTGTGGAAACTTAACCCTTTGCTATCTCTCAATATAGTTTACTAAGTGACAAGGATACAAAGAAAGGAAGAAACGGTCTCTTTGCTCAAGGAGCACATATTCTAATGGTGGGCACAAGATATAAATAACTAGGTATAGACAATTACATACAGAGTAGATGGGAGGCATGTAAGTGAAGGATGAACTAGAGTGGGGAGAGACTTGAGGCAGGGAGACATGACAGAAGGCTGAGATGTTGAGGGTGGTTTGCTGTGTGAGTGGAGAGAAGGGGGACATATATTAAAATATTTTGAAGGTATAAATGATTGCAGATTGGCTATGTAGAGTGAATGTGAATGAAAAGGGAGGTGGCATTGACAGTTAATAGGGAAGTTTGGACAGAGGAAAAGAGGATTTGGAGTGAAAATAATGAGTTTTGTTTTGGACATGCCTTTGAGCATCTTATATGGGATGCCTAAGAGGCAGTTGTTTATGTGAGACTGGAACTGAGGAGAGAGGTTAGGGTGAATATTTAGATATGACAATTGATAATGAGAGTTGAATTCATTGGAATTGATGAAGATCATCAACCGAGCTATTAGTGGATATGACTTGAATGAAGAACCAGCAAAAGATCATTCAGTTAGGTAAACTGGAATTCAAACAAGATTCTAAACTCCAAACCCAGTGTTCTTTCTCATGAGGCTGCACTCCCTCCTACATTTGTTAAGCTGCTTCTTTGTGAATTACCTGTGTTGTGGTTGGAGAATATTGCCTTTATATTCTCTCCATCCCATTCCCCTCCTTTGTCATATTGGTAGAGTGTCAGATGGAGAGAAAAATTGTGTTTGTTGCATTGTCTGTTTGTGGTCTTTTTGATCAGCACCAGGTCTTTTTCATGTTCCTGGCTTACTGTTACTGCCCTGGTACTGCTTTTCTCAAAACTTTGGGTACTTTGGCTTCATTAGTTTGTATACTTCTGGAAGGTTACTTTGTATCTGCTTTGTATTTGTTGCTTCCCTGTCAGAATGGAAGTGCTTTGAGGACAGACTATTTTGCTTTTGTTTCAGTATTTGCTGCATCTGACCAGATCTTTGACTTAGGTCTTCATCAGTATAGAAAGCTCCTAATGAGGAACTATTCATGCCAGTACAAATTGGCACTTGTTCTTCACCTTGCCTGCTACACTGGAGGGTTAAAATGAGCCTTATCTAGGGCCACATAGCCTTTTAGTCAGAGGTGAAACTTAAATCCAGGCTTTCCCATCTTTTAGGCCAGCTCCAGCTGTACTGGCTCACATAGTAAAAGCTTAAATATTTGTTAGTTTATTTGATTACTGAATGGCCTAGCATTTTTTGGAAGGTTTGGAAGAGGGGTAAGGTGTGAGAAAAAGGCAAGGGGCTTTTTTAGCTAACTGTGTATGGTTAACTTTTTGTCAAAAGAATGTTGCAAGAGGGAACAAAAAACACTTCTTGTTAAATAGTAATTTTGTATTTATTGGAGGATGAGGTAGTTTTTATTCATGGGCTTTTTATAGCTTTATAGACCAGTAGATTCAGTTCTGTTGTCCAGCTTTCCTGGCCAAACAAACTCCACTTTAATCTCCCCAGGGGTTCTTCTTCTGAACACTCAGTTTGGCTTCTTGCAATCTGTAGTTTCAGATAACAGAAGAACCATGTTCCAATGTATTAAACTTTTAACATCCCCCAGATTCAATTAATCTTATCTTTACAACTCCCAATTACAGGCAGTAATTAAGTGAAAGCATCATTGTAGACTAGGGATATTACATTAATCATCAGCAGCCTTGTAGCCATAAATTAGTTCTTTCCCAATCCTTTAGCATTTTCCCAGAAGAAACAGAATGTTTCATTTCCCTATTTTAAGGGACATTAATCCCAAAAAGGAGCTTTGGATCAGGATTAATTTTTATCATCTTTATGTAAGTGATAAATGGCTACTTTCAAAGGATAACTGCTAAGTTTTTGTAAGACAAGTGGAATTGAATTGTTTGATAATTATTAAATAGTTGAAGGTACTGCCATTATTTTGGCCACAGGGTACCTAAGAGTCCATAAATATATTAATTATTTCTATTCTCTGAGATCAAACACTACATGATATTTTTCCTATTTTGTTTTTAAAACTCCCAACTTAAATGGGCTCAAATGGTTCTAAAGTCTGGAAGTACCTTCTGTATAATGGTCTTTTTCCTTCTTTTTCCTTGCATCATTGAATAAGGTTTCAAGAGGAAAAATTGTCTTGTTTCTGACAGATCAAATTGTGAAACAGGAAAAATGGTAATTTCTGGTACAGGATTGTACCCTGGAATGAGGAACACATGAAAACCGGGAAATAACACATAATATATTTAATTCCTCTTGCTTGGGGGCAGGGAGACTTTATTTGGCCCTATCCTCTTTTCTTGGAAGGGGTAGAGTTTAAAAGGCTTGAGATTGATGGCACACAATTCTAGTTTTGTGTTGGTAAAGGAGCCTTGCTAATGGTCCTTGTTTGCTATCATTTCATTTGACGATTGAATTTTATATTAGCTAAAGTGTCTCCCTTGGAATGGATATGAGTGTGGATGGGAAAGAGGAATTAGAATTTCCTAGCATTCTCTGTATTGCAAGTTTAGTGCTCTGCCTCATTTCTTAGGCAACAGAAAAAAAGTCCAAGTTCATCTCTCAAACATAAACCCACCTGGGGTATTTGCATGTAACATTAGTAGGGCATTACTTTGCTACCTTCCAACTTCCACTTTCCATAATGTTTTGAATATGACTTTGTATCTTCAAATTAAATTTCTTTCTCATTACAGAAATGTTTTGTTCCTTTAGTTAATGTGCAATAAACAAAAGTTCTGGTTGAAAGCTCTATGGATTTGCAAAGGCTTCAGGAAGGTAGTTGACTGGAGTTTAACTTTATGCTTCAGTATGTCATTCTCTGAATGGGGGAAAATGCTAGAAGTATTTTTTTTTACTTTATCAAATGCTTTATTAACTTCTAGTTGACATCATTCATTTCTGCAAGATTTTGAGTTACAAATTTTCTCCCCATTTTCCCCCAACCTACCACCCCAAAATAGCGGTCCGACTGGATATCCCCTCCTCCAATATGCTCTCTCTCCCATATCTTCCCTCATGCCCCCTCCGACTTTCCAGTAGGGCATGGTGGATCTCTCTGCCCCAGTGCCTGTATATCTTATTTCCCAGTCACATATAAAATAATTTAAACATTTGATTTTAAAACTTTGAATTCCAGATTCATTCCCTTCCTCCCTCACCTTCCTCCCTCACCCACCCTTACTGGGAAGATAAGCAATTCATTATAGGTTGTACATGTGTAGCTATGCAAAACATTTCCATAGTGGATATATTGTAAAAGACTGACTATATTTCCCTCCCTCTTGTTCTATTCTCTACTTTGATCGTGTCCCTTTTCAAAAGTTGGTGCTTCCAACTTCCCTCCGCCCTAGCCTGCCCCCCCCTTCCATCATTCTCCCTCTCATCCCCTTCCCCCCTGCTCTCCTGTAGGGTGAGGTACCTTATTTAGTGTGTATGTCATTCCCTCCCTAAGCCAAATTCACTGAGAATAAGGTTGACCCATTCCCTTTTGCCTTCCTGTTCTTTCCCTCCATTGTAACCATTTTTCCTTGCCTCTTCTATATGAGATATTTTACCCCATTCTGTCTCTCCCCATCTCTTCTCATTATATTCCTCTCTCACCTCTTAATTTCACCCTTTAAGTTTCATCCCTTCTCATTAAATTGGTCCTGTGCCCTCTATCTATGTATACCTGTACACATATATACACACACACACGTATTCATACTTCCATATACCCTCCTATACATATATGTGTGTGTATTTCTATTCCCTTCAGCTATTTCCATACTGAGAAAAGTTTAATCTTTTACAATTATAATTTTGCCATGTAGGCATTGTAAATAGTTTAACTATGATAAGTTCCTTATGATTTCTTTTCCCTGTTTACCTTCTCATGCTTCTCTTGCTTCTTGTATCTGAATGTCAAATTTTCTGTTCAACTCTGGTTTTTTCAGCAAGAATACTTGAAAGTCCTCTATTCCACCGAATGACCATACTTTCCTCTGAAACATGATACTCCGTTTTGCTGGGTAGGTGATTCTTGGTTTTAATCCCAGCTCCTTTGACCTCCGGAATATCATATTCCAAGCCCTTTGATCCCTCAGTGTAGAAGCTGCTAGATCTTGTGTTATCCTGATTGTGTTTCCACAATATTAAAATTGTTTCTTCCTAGCTGTTTGTAATATTCTCTCCTTGATCTGGGAATTCTGGAACCTGGCTATAATATTCTTAGGAGTTTTCTTTTTGGGATCTTTTTCAGGAGGTGATCAGTGGATTCTTTCAATCTCTATTTTGCCCTCTGGTTCTAAAACATCAGGGCAATTTTCCTTGAGAATTTCTTGAAGGATGATTTCTAGGTTCTTACTTTGATCATGACTTTCAGATAGTCCAATAATTTTAAAATTATCTCTCCTGGATCTATTTTCCAGGTCAGTGGTTTTCCCAATTAGATATTTCACATTGCCTTCAATTTTCTCATTTGTTTGGGTCTGTTTAATGGCATCTTGATTTCTCATAAAGTCACTAGCTTCCATTTGTTCCAATCTAATTCTGAAGGAGTGATTCTTCTCAGTGAGCTTTTGAGATTCTTTTTCCATCTGGCAAATTCGGCTTTTTAAGGCATTCTTGTCCTCATTGCCTTTTTGAGCCTCTTTTGCCATTTGAGTTAGTCTATTTTTTAAGGTGTTATTTTCTTCAGTCAGGTAGTTGACTCTCATTTCATGATTTTCTTGCATCATTGTCATTTCTCTTCCCAATTTTTCCTCCACTTCTCTTATTTGGTTTTCAAAATCCTTCTTAAGGTCCTCTATGGCCTGTAACCAGCTCGTATTTTTCTTGGAAGCTTTTGGTGCAGGAGTTCTGACTTTATTGTCTTCCTCCTGTTCCATGCTTTGATCCTTTTTGTCCCCAAAAATAGAATTGTAAAGTTGGATTGCTTTGCTTCCTTTGCTTGCTAATGTTGCCACTCAATTACATAACTTTTGAGCTTTCTGCCACAGTAGGACTCTGCAACTAGACAGGGGAGCTTTGTCCCAAATTACTGGGGTTTTCTCAGCTGCCAAAGCTATTAGTTGGGTGCCCTCTCTGAAGCCTTCACACGCTCTGGCAAGCTGGTCACACACCCCAGGCCCTCCACCCCAGACATCAATCCAGATCCAAGCAGGTTAAAGCAAGAGCTATTACCCCTCACACTGGTCTTTTGGTCCCCCTACAGTTTGCAAGCCAGGAGCTGAAGCTGTCACGTGGTGGCAGCTGCCCTGCAGAGGCGCCTCAGCGGCTTCTCCCTCCAGGGGATAAAAGCTGGACTGCACTCCTGAACTGCCGCTCCCAAAGTCCACACTGCACTGACCTCTCACTTTGCCCTTAGCATCTCTGTGTTGATAATTCTATAAATCACCACAGCTGCTGGTGATCTGAAGTCCCTCTAGGCAGCAGCTGTTCAGTCCACCCTGAGGCTAAAACCTCGGGCTGGAGTGGGTCTGGGTTCAGCTCCCAGAGCACTGTGCCAGCCTGCCAGGTTGTCCTCAGCAGGAGGTTAGCTTCTCTGTGTCATTTTGTGGGTTCTGTAGCTCCACAGTTTGTTCAGAGTCACCTTTTACATGAATTGGAGGAGGTGGAAGCCAGAGCCACAAGGAAGTCTTGTTTCTACTCCACCATCTTGACTCTGCCCCCCTGGAGTATTCTTTTTTATTGGAGTTGTACTTCCAACTTTGAAAATGCAGCCTTTTAGTGACTTTGCTTTCCATTAATGGTGTAGTCACTATTTTCTGGTTTGTTTCTCATTCTCTTCTAGGTATGCTATACCTCCAGAACATGGCAAGCGTCTGGAACGTCTGGCAAAAGGTAAGCTTTTGCATCCACAGTTTTGGTTACCCTATGCTGACATTTCTAGAAATTACATGACGTTTTAGGTGTCACCTCTCTTTGAGAGACAGAAATGAAGTTTAAAAGGAATACTCTGTTAATGGCTTGACTAGAGCCTTTTGAAAAGTGTATTAGGCAGCACTGTAATAATAAGCATAAATAGGACTTTTAATGTTTTCCTCCTAGATGCTTTTAAGAATTTTGGGATTGGAATGCATTTACAGCTCTAAGTCATAGGCTCCTTTTTTCATAAATGTATAGCTTATTTTCTAGTTATTGTTACTCTATAATTTATCAGCTAGTTGGCTGTAGCAACAAGCACCCTAGCATACCCAGGATGGCTGCTAGCACAAGTTCTTTGATCTGCTTTTCTAAAGGAAAGCAACTCAGAAAGGGTTAACAATCTTACTTTAATCAAACACATATCATTTACCTAGTTTAGGGGAAAAAGTCAGCACCCTGAACTTCAGAGAATACAAACAGAAGTTAAAAGCAGGAAAAATACAGAGAAAAATAACAATTCAGCACACCAACAGACTGAGCTTCTATCTGTGTAACCATCACATATATACAGTTAGTCACTAGAGAGTGAAAAACCAACATTTGGGTTTTCAAAGCCAGGGGGGCTCAATGGACCAGAGTCTCATCTGACCAAATCACACAACTCTTCCCAAAGCAAAACTTTGGAGGTGTATATAGCCTTCTCCAGGGTGAGGGACATCATTACAACCCTCATGACGCACTTGACAACAAAGTGACAAAAGTTGTCCCTCCTGAAAAACAAGTCTCCATGTGACCACGTTTAGCCTATTAGGGGGCAGAGTTTATTTTAAAATCAGGAAAGGTCCTCAAATTCACCTAAGTCTATTAAGGGGCAGGGAAGATCCTCAAATTACCATTACCATTATAGAGGCATACTGGCTAAAACGCTGGACCTGAAGTCAGGGAGATCTGAACTCAGATTTGCCCTCAGTCACCAACAGTTAGCTGTGTGACCCTGTCAAGTCAGTTATTCTGTCTCATCTGTAAAATGAGCATAATAATAGCACCTCCAGGAGTTAATTCTGAGGATCAAATGAAATGGTATTTATTTGTAAAGAAATTTGCAAATCTTAAAATGCATATAAAATATTAGCTGGTACTAGACTATCAGTTTAAAATTCATTTATCAGTTCTTTCAGTTGTGTATTCTTATCTCTCCAACTCATTTGTAAGCCCTTGTATAAGGTTGTTGTTATGTCTTTGTCTATTTTATTATTTGTTTCTTTGCTGTATGAACTCTCCACAGTGTTTTTTTTTCTATCCCTTCTAGAATAGCTGTTTGTTTGTTTATTTATTTATTCATTCATTTATTTATTTGAAGATGATTCCCTCATTCCTCTTCCAGCTCTTTATTCTCCATTTCTTTTATTTATTTATTTTGCTTTTTGGGAGGGCAGTTGGGGTTAAGTGACTTGCCCAAGGTCACACGGGTGTGTGTGTGTGTGTGTGTGTGTGTGTGTGTGTGTGTGTGTGAGAGAGAGAGAGAGAGACAGAGACAGAGAGACAGAGAGACAGAGAGAGAGACTGAGAGACAGAGACAGAGAGACAGAGAGACAGATTTTCAAAGTATCTGAGGCCGGATCTGAACCCAGGTCCCCCTGACTCCAGGGCTGGTGCTCTATTCACTGCGCCACCTAGCTGCCCACTGCTGAGTTTATTTAACTGTTTATATATTGAGTTATCTAACTAAAATGTATTGGGCAGTCATAGTGACTTGTAGAAATTCACACAGCAAAACAGCTGTCACTAACCAAGAAGACCACTTCTATAAACCGTAAGTTCTATGGCCATAGATCAGAACACAGCTTATCTGTAGGGGCCATACAAAAAATGCTAGCTGCACTTCAGTCTGATTTCTACTTTTGTTTTGTTTTTGACTTCCTTAGAGTCCAGTCTGGATTGAGAATAAATTCATTCCTAAAAGCAGCTAGAGAGCAACCCAGTTTTGGGTAATAGGGCAGGCTTTAGGTCTCCAGATGTTTAGAAAATCCCTTTTTGGGTTTTTTTTATAGTAGGAAACCAAAGTGAATGCAGGTGGAACTTGGCAGAGGAAATTCTGAGTAGGCAAAATAAAGCTTCCCTCATTGATAAAGGTTTTTTTTTTTTTGTGCCCAGAGTTAGTTGTTCTGTCATTGTTCTATTGTCACTCTTTTGTCTTTGTTCAATTAGAATCTCAAGTTTCAAAAGAATCATTGGTTATTAAATGTATGATAAACACTTATAAGCTATAGTGAAGGAAAAAAAAATTACTTTATCTTAGTACCTTCTGTCAAGCCCCTGTGATAGTAGAGTTCGGGACTGGTTCTTTACCTTCAGAATTGCTGTAGGAGTGTAGATGAGGGAAGCAGTTCGAGGGCTGCCTTGTACTGGGGGAGCAGTGCCAAACTCTCAGTTACCAGGGAACCCATTCTCAAAGTGTGCATTGCCTCACTATTTGCATGGAGAGACTGGGTAAGGGGGGGAGTGGAGAAGGTGGCAGGCATTTGGTGGGGAAGGGTTTAAAGCTGTAGTTTGAAAGATGAGAGGCTTGACATTTATGTTTGGGCTCAAGAGCCAATTTACATATTCCGACATTGTTATATTTTTAATTTTACCTTGTCTGGGAATTCTATTAGGGTGCACTGGAAATTGTTCCTTTTCCTTAGGATAAGAAATGGAATAATAGAATGGAATAGTGTTATTAAGCTCTTTGTGCATTTATTAAGCACTCTGTAACAATCACTGGAGATACATACTAAAGAATGAGATAGTTGCTAATGGAGGGACACAATACATAAAGGAGGGTTCGGTGCCTGAAAGATGAAAAGGTTTTGGTTAGTGCTTAGGTTCTCGAAGAATGGAACTAGGCAGATCGCATTTGGTGAACTGGGACCTGAGGCAAAGTCCCAGATCCCTGGTGGTTAGACTGACTCTTCTTTTAACCATTCAGGTCATCTTCTTACACCCTGTATATCCAATTCTTGAAAATCCTCAATATTATCTTTCTACTGTTTTCTCTCTACTACCATGGCCACCACTCTATCAATCAATAAGTTTATTTTTAAAAAAAATTATTTTCAGTTTAAACATTCAGTTCCACAAGCTTTTATCAACAAGTATTTTTTAAGCTCTACTATGTGGTAGGCATTCTGCAAGTGTTGAGGATACAAAGGCAAAATTGAAAAAAGATCTTACATTCTGCCGGGGAAGCAAAACGAACGTAAACACTTGAGACACCCTAGAAAAGCATATATGAGACATATACAAAACAGACACAATGTACCTTGAATGTGAAAGCGCGAACAGCTGAGGGAACCAGTCTGAATCTTAAAGGAAGCCACGGACTCCAAAGGGCAGAAGTAAAGTACCAGCAGGGCTAATAACTACCATTGTCCAGCTATTTGAACTTAAGACTAGTCATAAGTCCTGGAAAAATTGGGTGACCTTAACCTCGTGTAGTTTAATTTATTATGAATTAGGAAAGGTATGGCAGTTGTGTATGAATTAAAGGTACTGTGAAATAGGTCAGTCAATCTTGAATATTTTCTTCTAGGCATTGCTTCCCTCATCCAGAGTATGGCAGTTTGCCTAGGATTTAATGCTAGATCATTGAAAAACTAGATCATATATTTAAATTTTAAAAATAACAAAAGAGAATGGAGTTTCTAGTGCTGATTTTATATAATCTTTGTCCTTATTAGAGGGCTGATTAAATAACAAGAGTTCAGAGGTATGCCTGATATAATTTCTTGGAGCCATAGGTGAGAGTTGGGTGGTAGGTGGACACCAAAGGTGGATGAGCAACCCTGAAAAAGGCATGGTAGTCCGTCACACCAGAGGTGCTAGTCTTCCCTGAACACCTCATATACCCTCTATAGGACTCTTCTCAGAAAAATGTTTGGTTCCTCCAGTCATAATTGTTGAAGGAAATGCTAAATATCAGACTTAGTGAAAATAAAAATGGAATTTTTTCCCTATCCAAATTCCTAGACTTTTTGAAATATGTATGTGGATTTCTTAAGGGTCTATGGACTCCAGGTTAAGAATTCCTGCTTTCGAACACAGATCTTGTGAAATTCCCAGCCCACAGTATTCTCCATTCTGATCTAGCTTCTGGTTCTACTATTTGCTTTAAAGATCACACATTTAATGAGCATACTCTCTTTGTCTTTTTCCATGTTACTGATAAAAGAATTAAGACTCACTAGGCCAAATACTGATCCCCTGGTCTTTCTCAGATACTGAAGATCTCCTGGAAAATTGACATTGAACCAGTAAAACTACTGTTTGAGTCCATCTATCTAAACAGTTCTGAATCCATCTGATTATATTGTCATCTGGTTCATATCTCTTCATCTCTTGACTAGAGTAGAAAGAGAATTGAGGCAGGGAAAGTTACCAGCTATCCAGACATAAGATGATAAGGCCCTGTTGGGTATGGGAGTAGAAATAAAGGAACATTTATAAGAGATGCCCACTGGTAGAATTGATAAGACTTGGTAACCTATTGGTTAAGGGGTAAGAGAATGAGGATGACACCCAGATTGTCAACCCTGGGTGACTAGGAAGATGGTGATTCCCCTCAATAGTAATAGAAAAATTTGAAAGAGGGGAAGTTTTTTGGGGAAAGATAATATGAATACAGGACATACATTTTGAGATATCCAAAAAGGTGGTTGGAGATTGGAGATTAGAGGTTTATTAGAGAGGTTAGGGCTAAAAAAATAGACCTAAGAATTGTCAGCCTAGAGATAATAATTGAATCCATGGGAGCTGGTGAAATTACCCAACAAAATAGTATAAAAAGAGGCTCAAGAAAGAACTATGGGAGATACCCATAGTGATAGGAGCAACTTGGATGATAATCCAGTAAAGGAGATTGAGTAGCAGCAGTCAGACAGGTAGAAGGATGACCAGGAACATACTGTCATGAAAGTCTAGAGAGATGGGTGATGTCAAATGCAAGATAGTTAGTGGGGGTGGATAGATCAAGAGAGATTTTTGATGATAGGGGAGATCTGGGCATCTTTGTAGTAGGCAGTAGAGCAACAGCCAGGAGATGAGGAGAGATCAAAGATTACTGAGAGAATAGGGAACGATAGAAGGGACAATCTTCTTTCTGGAGAAGACAGGGTGGAATGGAATCACATATGAATGTAGAAATATTTCCTTTGTCAAGGAGAAGGGCCATCTCTTTATGTGAGACAGGTGAAGGAGATAGTAGCAGAAGCTGTCTGGGTGATTTAAATGATGAATAGAAATAATGTTTTCAAACCCTTCATGACTTTTTCAGGTTCTGCCATTTCAGCAGTGCTGAATTCACCTAAATGTAGTATTGCTTCTTTCAGAAATCCTCCTTTAATTCCTCAATGTTAGAAAAGCTCTTCCTTTTAGATCTTATATAATATTTCTTTTAACAACTATCTAATGCATCGTGTGTTTGTATTATATATTTCTGTAATGATGGTGTTTTTTTTTCTCCTTTCTATACTGTAAGCTCCATGAAGGCAGTGACTGTTTTCTTTAAGCCTTATCTCCTCCAGGGTTCTGCACTCTGTCTCCTTCATAATATAATAGCCTACCCAAAGCATAACTATGTTCAGTGACTATGTGTTGTCAATGTTCTCATTGAATCTTATAGAATTTCTGGGCAACAAGGATTTGAGAAGAATGGGTTTATAGCTAGACCTGAGAGGCTATCTGGGCCAACTTCTTCATTTTATAGATAAGAAAACTAAGACTCAGAGAAGTAATAATTGCCAGGCTTGTATTTCTCCTTAGGTTCTCTGACTCTATTCAGCCTTCATTTTTTAAAATTTAGATATATATCTGAAGGATTGGTTGAAACAGCCTTTTCTGGGTTGAATTGTTGTACCTTTCTCGCTTTAAGCTGTTGCCCATTCGAGCGCTGTGGGGCCTCAGTTGTTAAATATCCAAACGTCTTGCTTTTTTTCTGTCTGCTGATTGACCTGACTTACATCTTCTAAAACCAGTAAAATGTAGTGAGGGACAGCTGACTATTCCTGTTGCGCCCATCTGTCCACTATCGAAATCATGAGTTTCACTACCCGCTCGACCACATTCTCCACCAACTACCGCTCCCTGGGCTCGATCCAGGCGCCCAGCCACCGGGTCCAGCCCTCTAGCAGCGCCGCCAGCATCTATGCAGGCGCCGGCAGCTCCAGCTCTCGAATCTCCGTGGCCCGCACCACCAGCTTCCGCGGGGGCTGGGGGGCCAGGAGCCTGATGGGGGGGCTGGGGGGATCGGGGGGGATCCAGGGGGAGAAAGAGACCATGCAGGACCTCAACGACCGCCTCGCCTCCTATCTGGAGCGCGTGCGGAGCCTGGAGACCGAGAATCGGAAACTGGAAGGGAAAATCAGGGAGCATATGGACAAGAAGGGGCCTCAGACCAGAGAGTGGGGACACTATTTCAAGATGATTGAGGATCTGCGGGCGCAGATCTATGCAAGCTCAGTGGACAAAGCCAGAATCGTCCTACAGATCGATAATGCCCGTCTGGCGGCTGATGACTTCAGAGTCAAGTATGAAGCAGAGCTGGCCATGAGACTGTCTGTAGAAAGCGACATTCATGGCCTCCGGAAAGTCATTGATGACACCAATGTGACCAGGCTGCAACTGGAGACAGAGATCGAAAACCTGAAGGAAGAACTGCTCTTCATGAAGAAGAACCATGAGGAGGAGGTGAATTCTCTACAAACCCAAATCGCAAGCTCTGGGCTGACTGTGGAGGTGGACTCTCCCAAATCTCAGGACTTGAGCAAGGTCATGGCTGATATCCGAGCCCAGTATGACGCTCTGGCTCAGAAGAACAGAGAGGAGCTTGACAAATATTGGTCCCAGCAGATTGAGGAGAGCACTGTGGTGATCAACATCAGATCTGAGGAGGTGGAAGCAGCCCAAAACAGTGTCACTGAGCTGAAACGTACAGTCCAGTCCCTAGAGATTGACCTGGATTCCCTTCGAAACCTGAAAACCAGCTTGGAGGACAGCCTGAGGGAGGTGGAGACCCGCTATGCTATCCAGATGGAACAGATCAACACAGCCCTGCTGCATCTAGAGGCAGAGCTGGGGCAGACTCGGACAGAGAGGCAGCGCCAGGCCCAGGAGTATGAGGCCCTGCTCAACATTAAGGTCAAACTGGAAGCAGAAATCAACACCTATAGAAACCTGCTGGAGAATGGGGAAGACTTCAATCTTGTGCATGCCTTGGACAGCAGCAGCAGTTCATTACATAAAACCAGCGCTCGGAGGACTGTAGACAGTAAAGTGGTGGCAGAGACCAATGACACCAAAGTCCTTCGGCGTTAGGGCCATAAACTGAAGACCTGGGCTAAGTCAGGAAGTTAATAAAGGTTCTTTGGTCACCTAAAAAAAAAAATGTAGTGAGGGACAAGGTGGTGGTACTTAAAAAAATTTAAATTGCAACTTGTTAGTACCTGAGGAAAATGTTAAACCTAATGGCTTAGACACCATTTAGAGATTACAGCCACATTTTCCCTGGCTGTCTTTATATTCACATCAGTGTGCAGTACATGGCACTTGCATTGCTTCTGTTGCTGGAAGCTTTTTTTTTTTTTCTGGCCAGGCTGGTGACCCTTGTTCCATATATGCTCAGCGATGTGAAACTTGAACTGAAGGTACTGAAGCATTTTGGAGTAAAGGAGCCCAACACACCTGTTCCCTGAGAGGGCCTTATTTCTTTGTCTGTAGTTCTCCATTTCTACAGTATAGTTTGCAAAGCGTTTTCCTGATAATATTTTTTAATATATTTATGATGAGTGATAGATGGCCTCATAATAAAGTAACATTTTATTTCATCTCCATTCAAATTCTTATATAATGTCTTATGGAACTGACTCTGGGCTCTCAAAGCCTTTGTTTGCCTTTGGTCAGAGCTCTGGCAAATCTTGAGTATAAAGTTGGCAGTGTATTATGTGCTGCCTGATCATCCCAGCTAAATTCAGTCAGTCAATAAATATTTATTACAAACCTACTCTCTACCAGAACTGGAGGTATTAAGAAAAGTAGAAAGACAGTTTCTGCCTTCAGAAAGCTAAGTTCAGTCTATATACAGGAAAATTGAAGATAATCATCAGAGAAGGAAGGCACTAGAATTAAGAGAGATCAGGAAAGACTTCCAGTAGCAGGTGGGATTTTAGATGGGACTTGGAGGAAGACAGAGGGAAGCCAGGAGGTGGAGATGAGGATGGAGAATTGCAAAGTTGTGTCTCATGGTGATGTATTTTTTAGCCACAGTAAGCGGATTTTGTTTTGTTTTGTTTAGTTTTTTTTTTTTTTTTTTTGCATTGTGTCCTTATTGGGGAGAAGCCACATAGAATCATAGATCCCTTAGAATATTTCTTTATTCTTGGAAGCTCTTAACAGGTGAAATTTTGATGACTTTTGAACATTCCTCATCAAAACTTTCCTCTAAACTCACTAATGAAGGAGGGAATGTGTTGCGAAGTCTAATAGAATTTTTGGCGACATATCTATATCCATTGCACTTTTATTACCAGATAGCCATTTATTCTATCAGTTGACTTTTTCCTTCTTCCACTTGAAATAGAGATTAGATTAAAAAAAATTTTTTTTCCTTGTGCCAACCAGCTCTTAGTGAAGCCTTTTCTGTTTTGTTTTTTGGAATAAATGAGTAAATTGAAGAGAAGGGGACACAAAATTTAGACATATGAAAGATTTGCTATAGTGAAGTGACATTGAGAAGCCAGCTGTATTAATTCTCCATGGATTTATTCAGAGACATAAGTAGAGGGATTTGATTTTTGTTTCTCTGTTCAAAAGACACTTTTTTTATTCAGATCTTGAGCTCCTAACAAGTTGCCATTTTCTTTTCTTTCTCTTTCTTTCTTTCTTTCTTTCTTTCTTTCTTTCTTTCTTTCTTTCT
>NW_027185782.1:1152570-1168496 GCF_028583685.1 Petaurus breviceps papuanus | reverse complement strand
TTTCTTTCTTTCTTTCTTTCTTTCTTTCTTTCTTTCTTTCTTTCTTTGTTTCCTTCCTTCCTTCCTTCCTTCCTTCCTTCCTTCCTTCCTTCCTTCCTTCCTTCCTTCCTTCCTTGTCTCTCTCTCTCCCTCTCCCCCTTCCTTCCTTTCTTTTACATATAGCACTGGAAAGGATCTTAAGAGTTATTGAAACTGCCTCACTTTCTTCATTTTACAGCTGAGGAAACTCAAACCCAGAGAAGTTAAATAACTTGTCCAAATTCACACAGCTAGTGAGTAGGTGAATTAGGACTTGAATTTGAGGTCATCTCTTTCTTAGTCTAGTACTGCTTTCTCTCCCACAAACTATCCTTCACACTGTTGAGATAGTCATTGTTCCAGTTGTATGAGAAAAGGAGGTTAGTCTTTTCCCTCCTATACTGATGATCAGTTCTCTGTAGACTTTAAATCTGAGTTCACTTTTAGTTTTCTAATGTTTCCAAAAAACTGGGATTTTTTTTGCACTTAATAGTATTTTATTGTATTTTTCCCAATTACATGTAAAGATAGTTTTCACCATTCATTTTTGTAAGATTTTTGAGTGCCATATTTTTCTACTTCCTGCTATTTTATCCCCCCAAGAGAGTATGCAGTCTTTCATACGTTATACACGTACAATCATGATAAACATATTTCCATATTAATCATGCTATGAAAGGAGAATCAGAAAAAAAGGGAAAAACCATGAGAAAGAAAAAAAAGATCTGCATTCAGACTCCATAGCTCTTTCTATGAGTGTACATAGCATTTTTCCATTATGAATCTTTTGGAATTTTCTTGGATCATTGTATTGCTGAGAAGAGCTAAGTCTATCATAGTTGATCATCGTACTATGTTGCTGTTACTATATACAATGTTCTTATGGTTCTGCCCACTTCCCTCAGCATCAGTTCTTATCTGGAAAAGGTTTTTCTGAAATCTACATTCTCATCATTTCTTACAGAATGATATTATTCTGGTACATTTATTTACCACAACTTGTTCAGCCATTCCCCAATTGATGGGCAGTTCCACAATTTCCAGTTCTTGACCATCACAAAAAGAGCTGTTATAAATATTTTTGTACATGTGGGCCCTTTTCCCTTTTTTATGATCCCTTTGGGATATAGACCTAGTAGTGGTATCGCTGGATCAAAGAGGGTATGCACAGTTTGATTGCCTTTTGGGCATAGTTCCAAGTTGCTCTATACAATGGTTGGATCAGTTCACAACTCTACCAACAATGTAACAGTGTTTCCACTTCTCCAACATTTATCATTTTCCTTTTCTGTCATTAGCCAATTTGATAGGTGTGAGGTGGTACCTCAGAGTTGTTTTAATTTGCATTTCTCTAATCAGTAGTGATTTACAACATTTTTTCATATGACTATGGATAGCTTTAATTTCTTCATCAGAAAACTTCCTGTCTCATTTATCAACTGGGGAGAATGACTTGTATTCTTATAAATTTGACTCAGTTCTCCATATATTTGAGAAATGAGGCCTTTATTAGAGACACTAGCTGTAAAGATTGTTTCCTAGCTTTCTGCTTTCCTTCTAATCTTGGTTGCATTGGCTTTATTTGTGCAAAACTTTGTTAATTTAATGTAACTAAAATTATCATTTTATGTTTCATAGTTCTCTGTCTCATTTGGTCATAAATTCTTCCCTTCTCCATAGATCTGACAGGTAAACTATTCCTTGTTTTCCTCATTTGCTTATGATATCATTCTCTATGTGCAAATCATGTACCTATTTCAACCTTATCTTCGTACAGGGTGTGGGATGTTGGTTTGTTCCTAGTTTCTGCCATACTGTTTCCCAGTTTTCTTAGCAATTTTTGTCAAATAGTGAGTTCTTATCCTAGAAGCTGGAGTCTTTGGGTTTATCAAATAATTAATTGCTATAGTCATTTACTACAGTATCTTGTAATATGTTCTTGACCTTTTGTTCTTCCAAATGAATTTTATTATTGTTTTTTCTTGCTTTTTAAAATAATTTTTTGGTAGTTTGATTGGTACAGCACTGAATAAGTGAATTAATTCAGGTAGAATTGCCATTTTTATAATACTTAGCTTAGCCTACCCATGAGCAATTGATATTTTTCCAGTTGTTTAGATCTGATTTTATTTGTGTGAAATGTATTTTGTAATTGTGTTTATATAGTTCCTGGGTTTTTCTTGGCAGGTAGACTCCCAAACATTTTATATTGTCTACAGTAATTTTAAGTGGAATTTCTCTTTCTGTCTCTTGCTGCTGGGCTTTGTTGGAAATATATATAGAAATGCTGATGATTTATATGGGTTTATTTTATATCCTGCAACTTTGCTAAAGTTAATTGTATCAAGTGGTTTTTTAGTTGATTCTCTAGCATTCTCTAAGTATACTTTTAAGCTTATCATCTATGATTAGTGATAGTTTTGTTTCCTCATTGCCTATTCTAATTCCTTCAATTTTTCTTTTATTGCTAAAGCTAACAATTTTAGTATAATATTGAATAATGATGGTGATAATGGGTATCCTTGTTTCACCCCTGATCTTATTGGAAAGGCTTCTAGCTTATCCCCATTACATGTAATGCTTGGTGATGGTTTTAGATAGATACTGTTTATCATTTTAAGGAAAACTATGTACTCTCTAGTGTTTTTAATAAAAATGGACGCTGTATTTTGTCAGAAGCTTTTCCTGCATCTATTGAGATAATCATGTGATTTTGGTTAGTTTTGTAATTGATGTGGTCAATTATATTGATAATTTTCCTAATATTAAAGCAGCCCTGCACTCCCACTTGATCATAGTGACCTTGTGATAAATTGCTGTTATCTCTTTGCTGATATTTTATTTGAAATTTCCACATCCTTATTCATTAGGGAAATTGGTCTCTAATTTTCTTTCTCTGTTTTGATTCTTTCTGGTTTAGGTATCACCACCATATTTGTGTCATAAAAGGAATTTAGTAGGATTCCTTTGTCTATAAAACTGGGATTTATTGAGAAAGTTTTGTGGTTGGGGAAAAGATGATTTCAGTTTGAACTGGTTGGTTGTTGACAAGACTCTCTAATACTCAGACCTTAGTATTCTGAATTTTTAAGAATGTAGATCAATCTATACATTCTTAAAATGTAGATCAATCTATACAGTTTTTTCTTTCCTTTTCTCTTCCACCCCTTTAATTTTTTTAAAAGCAAATATGGGTAAAAGAGACACTTATTCATAAGTTTCCTCTTTGTCCCTACTTCCAACCAATGCCTTTGCCAATCCATCCTTCACACAGGTACCAGAGCAGTTTTAATATATGTATAGCATCTCCTTAAAAAACTTCTTTCTCTCCTTATTCCCTGTAAGATAAATTACATATTCCTTAGCTTGACATTCAAGACTTTTTTGCAATCTGGTCAGAACCTACTTGGATGGATGGATGAATGAATGAATGAAACATGCATTTTATTAAGTGCTTACTCTGAGCAGTGAATTGATCTAAACCTTGACAATACAAATAGAAAAGTAGGCTAGTCATTGCCCTCAAGGAGTTCACATTCTAATTGGGGGAGACATAGCATATGGAAACTGCACATTGAATTGTCAGGTGTCTGGGTTCTTAGGGTACAGCAAAGGAAGTGGGTGTACATTTATTTTAATGCTGTTTCCACTAATTAAAATCATTAAAATCACATCAGGACTTGGTAGTTGTGACTGCAGTACCTCCAGAAACAATTATGAACCTGCAGATTTCTTCTAGGGATGATGACTGGTATGGGTTGGGCCTCTTCTTTTTTGTTGTTTTAGTTCTTGGCAAAAATACTGGAGTAGTTTGCCATTTCCTTCTCCAGGTCATTTTATAGATAAGGAACTAAGGTAAACAGGGTTAAGTGACTTGCCCAGGGTCAAATAGCTACTAAGTATCTGAGGCCAGATTTGAATTCACAGCCTCCAGGCCCTATACTCTATCCACTGCAGTTACCTAGTTGCCCATAGGGTCTCCCCTTAGTGATGATTGAGTTAATAGTATTGCCCTTTATTCTTTTCTAATAGCTTCCTCCCTCTATATATAGTATGCTATTTTCTTTTTCTAGAATGGACTCCCTCCTCTCCTCTTCTGTCCAATAGGCAGGGGTGGAAACATGCCCTCCATTCATCAAGGCTCAGTACCTTTTCATGAAGCTCTTTTTCCTTAGTTCTCCCCTTTCCTCTGATTCTTACTCTCCTTCTACTACCCTCTTTGGATTGAATTGCTTAATCTAGTATTTAGATGATTTGATTTGTAGTCTCTTTGGGGAGATTCCAGTGCCAAAGGAAGATGCTATAGATGATGTTTATGAAATGCAAAACGAATGAGGTAGTGAAAATTTCCAAGTTAATACTGATTCCAATAGTCTTCTGTTTGGGCTGATTTTTCTAAGGCTTTTGTTTTTAGGAAAAGCAAAGTCAAATAATTCTGAGAAGCTGAAACAAAGCTCTTTGTATATGTTCTTTGCAAACTTTTCTTGCCCTGCTTCATTGAACTATAATTTACAGAGATTCAGTGAAATGAGCTTGCAATTAATATGGAAAATGAATAGCTAAGCTATAAATGGGCTCACTGGGAGAGTTGTGGAGCCCATGGAGAGAACATTAATATGTTACCATGTTATTGGTGCTAATCACTTAAAATGTGCTTCTTTATTAGTAGCTTTAATGAGAGCCACTTAAACTGTGCATTAAAAAGAGAAACTGCAGAGAAGGACGACAGACTGTGGCAGGCAGTCATAATTCTAATTGAAATGCTTTTAGTACAAAAAAAAAAGTTGGTAGATTCAGTAATCCTTTGCCCTTTTTAAAACATCCGCATTATATCCCATCAATCAGGTTGATTCTCCAAGATTGAAAGTATTCCCTCCCCACACAAATGCACACCCACTTTTTTTCCTTTTTATTACCTAATTTGGGCTGATTTATGTACACTCTCCCGGTGTACATAACTGCTTTTCAGACCAGTGCTGTGCTCTTGCTTAGAAACCTCTCTTGGTGATGGTAAGCATGCACCCAGTGGACCATGGGCATTTTTGGGTGAGTTTATCCTAATCCTAAACCCGTGGTAGCACTGCGAGTAGAGACATAATGTCTATTCTCTGTTAAAAAACGGTGGCTAAGACTCTCAGTAAAGAAAACCAGGCACAGAAAAGCTTTCTCTCCTATCCTCACAACCTCATCTCCCTCCCCAGTGATCCTAGGGTCTTGTTAAGAACTTTGATATTTTAAGCTGGTAGAGGAAATGGGAAGGGGAGATAGGAATCTTCCTGGTCCTTCAAGGAATAGATTTGTGCTCTATTATTGACAAGTTGTTTTGCTGACAGAAGGGTAGCATAAGGGCAAGGAGATAAAAGAATAATGAGAAAGTTAGCAGGAACCTTGTTATGAAGTTATACTCTCATCTGCATACTACCTTACAGCAACTCCAAAACGTACTGGTTTAGAGAAGATAAAGTTAGACCAGAGCAGTCTAGGTCATTTGTATTCTTTCATCATTTAAGCTTTGGAAAATCCTCAAACTCTCAAATAGTGTCTCTGTCTCTCTCTATCTCTGTCTCTGTCAGTCTGTCTGTCTGTCTCTCTCTCTCCCTCTCTCCCTCTCCCCCTTTCTCTCTCCCCACTGCGCCTCTCTCTTTGGAACTTCTCCATCAGGGACTGAAAGAATCTTCTTAGTGGCTACTAGGTGGTGCTGTGGAGAAAGCACTGGGCCAGTAGTCAGAAAGTCCTAAATTCAAATGTGGCCTTACTACTTAATTAGCTGTGGGACCCTGTGCAAATAATTTAGCTTCTGTTTGCCTCAGTTTCCTCATCTGTAAAATGAGCATAACAACAGCACCTACCTTGGAAGGTTGTTGTGAAGATCAAATGAGATTTGTAAAGTGCTTAGACCAGTGTCAGCACTATATAAATGTTTATTCCCTCCTCTCTCCTTAGTATTGTGTCTAAAATTGCAAGATTTTTTTTGGGGGAGGGGGCAGGGGGAGGCTCTTGAACATGAATTTGAGTGTAGCTTTAAAGAGCTCTAAAATTGAGGTTCAAGAAAATTCTAGTACTATTGCCCATAACATACCCTATTGATTCAGATATAGAAGATACCCTCCAAATGACTCCTCTTTTAAGAGGGAAAAATGTATAGATACACACTTAAAAATAACACAGTTTGTAGGTCATACGATTGGTTTGGAAGAAAAATAAAATTTTATAAAATTATTAAAAAATAAAATTTTTTATAAAATTATTAAATAAAATTTTTTATAAAATTATTAAAAAATAAAATTTATAAAAATAAAAATTTATATTCAGACCAATGTGGCACACTATAGACAAATGCTACCATAATATTGTGAACCCTCTGATTATTGTTTTTTAATATTTTGGCAAACCAGTTAATAGTATTAGGCTAATGTACTTTTACACATGTGGAAGGGAGGACCCATATTTGAATATAATATTTCTCATGTCATAGTTACTTGCATATTTGTTGAATAAGTTTAAGATTTAGTAAATATTTATTTAAAGTCTCTATGGTCAAGATCCTATGTTTATTGCTGGTGAGAGAATAGTAGACTAAAAAAAGATCATTCCATCAATGAACTTATAGTCTAATAATAAGTTTTAGAAGTAGGCAAATAAATATGAAAATGTGTTAAATTCAAGTAGATTAGAAAAGAAAAAATCTTGTTAAAGATGAAGTCTGTGGTCAGATTTGAGTCTCAGCAATAAGAGATGGAGTCACTGTCCCAGGAAAGGGAGATTGTGTCAGTAATGGCATGTAGGAGAATCAACGTTATAACATTGTTATTGTAAAAATTTCCAGTTTCAAGATCCTTAGCAAGAAACTGGGAGAAACCTGGGTTCAAATCCTGCCTCAAAAACCAGGGCCAAATTACTTGTATAAATCTGTTTCCTCTCCGGTAAAATGGGGATATTAATGTTTATCGTACCTACATGTAGGGTTGTTGGGAAGGATCCTTCAAGTTAGGCTATACAAAGTGCTTGGCAAGCTTTTAGTCAAATCAGCAAGCACTTCTTTAAAGAGTCATAGAAATATCAGCTATTTTAATAGGCAGAACAGTGTGAAATAATGGCAGGAGGAAAGAGACAGTGAATATTGTAGTTTGGTTGAAAAACAGTACACGAGGGAGAAGAAATATAAAGAAGTATATCAGAATGAATGTATATAGGCAAGTTGGCCATTTGGTTTTTGTTTGTTATCATATAATGTGTCATTGTAATTAATCATCCAACAGTTACTGGAGTGATAGACTACAGTGTGCAGCAGCAGCAACTTTTTATTGGCAGCCTCCAGGCAGTTGGGAAACTCTTGGAAGAGGAGATTATAGATTTAAGGGAAAGCACCAGAATGCCAATACAAGTTCTTCTCCTCTCCCTTCTTAGTGAGAAGAAGGGTTGATTCCTCCCCTCCTACCCCCTACCCCCCAACTAGTTTGAGGTAGTTGACTCTTCCAAAATATAAATTAGAGGTCTTTTAAAAATCCCACCTTTCTTTTTCATTATACCTCTCCTAAAGAGAAGACTGAAAATGAATATATGTTCTTATTTTCCTTATTTAAGAGCTTCTCTCTACTTGTATTTATTTATGACTTTTGAATAAGGGTTATGGATTAATCCTGGTTAGGACAGCTGGCTATACTGATGATAATCTTATGCTTTTGCTTTCTCCCCCAGGGTTTTTCCCTGGCAGTTCTCAGGGATGTGATGCCTTTCTCCGTCACAAGATGACTCTCATCTCTCCCTCCATCTTGAAGAAATACAGCATCCCTTTTGATCGGGTATGTACATACAAAGTTTAACAAGAAGATGTGGAATGGTGTTGGGGTCTGGGAGATGCTTGCATTCTGGTCACCAATTTCATTTAGAGAAACTTTTTTTTCCCTTTCTAATGGAAGGTAGGGTTTTTTTTGTTTTGTTTTTTTTCCAGTACTACTATATAAAGTTTGCTGTGATAAGGCCAGTTCAGTGCTTACAAATCAAATAATTTTGCCAGATATGCCCAGTTTGTGCTTTGTCTTTGGTATGTTTTAGGCACTTGGTATATTCCTGTAGTCTCTTTTCTCTACTGTCTTAAATGTTGGATTTAACTCTTTCTTATAAGCTCCTTGTGGTCAGGATCTCCTTTTCATTTATCTTTATTATCTCCAATACATACTTCACTGTCTTGAACTTCATAAATAAACTGAACAAATGCTTATTGGATTGAATTGAATTGAAATTGTAGCTCTTGTCTTCCTCCTCTAGTTATGACCCCAGGATTTGCACTATTTTTGATATAATTATGTCAGTTTTATTTCATTACTTGATGTGTCATTCACTGAGAGAATGGGAATATGCCTCAAGCTTGGAGTCCATACTCTTTATAGAGACTTGTTAGCCCCACTCTCAAGTGTTGTTTGTCCTTCGTTTTCAAAGAGGACCAGTGACATCATGGGTGACATTGTCTTGTTCATTAAATGGATTAGAGTTGCTCAGAGTCATCTTCCCTACTCTCCCTGAGTCATTGAAGTCCAATGGCAGGACAAAAGTCAAGACAACTGGCAATGGCCCAAGATGCAATGTATGACCTTGGCATTTTTGTTGCCTGACCAAACTCTAAGCACTCCACAGTGTCCTGCTTGAGCCACCTTCATGGCTGTTGGAACAAATTATTCTTATCCAACTGTTCCACTGGGGAAGGTCTTTGCTTGCTCAGAGTAGACATCCCTCTAACTCACTAACAGGTTTGAGGCCTCTCAGTTACCCCCAGTCTGGTTTAGCCTGTTTGCCAAGATGGTTTTACTTGGGTGTGGCCACTGTGCATACTGTAGCTTCTTGGAGTCACAGGTGAGAGTTGGGTGAATCAGGTGAACACCAAAGGTGAATGAGCAGCCCTGACACCAGAGGTACTAGTCCTTCGGAACACCCCTTATACCTACAAGTATGTACATGTAGCCTCTTATCTTTTCCTCTGTCCGGTCTCTTTTGTTTCAATTGGTCCCCAGCAAGATCTGTTCCCTTTACAGGTTTGAAAGTCAAATTCTTTGGCAAAAGTCTTGAACTAGTCATTGCATAATGCTATACATCAAGTTCTCCTTAGGCTCCTCTTTATAAATATTTAGCACTCAACTATTTTAGATATACTGCTTGCCTTGTGCTTTTGTTATACTTCCAGTGAAAACCCCCTGTGCTGCAATTGGATGCATCCTTTCCTATGTCCAAGGAGTCTGGTGTCCTAGGATTAAGTTGGCTTTATGAATTTATCTAAGTTAAGGAAGAATTAGTTTAGTTCCAGAAAACTGACTGAAGAACAGATAGACAGGTGTTGAATCTGTGATTTCATTGGCATAAAGCATTTCCAGGTGAGGAAACTTCTTACAAATCAGATCACTATCTTTTCTGCAACTTCCTGTCTTTATGGCCATCTCTCTACCCCACTATGCCATGTTGCTTCTCAGAATGTATTCTGGATAGAGAGAAGACCTGGCCTCTGACACATACTATTAGCTGACCCTGGGCATAGGACACATAACCTCTCAGTGCTCTAGGTACCTCTCTCAGAGTATAAGCTGCAGACCTATATTTTTGAAGAGTTTCCTCAGTTGGGAATTCTTAATACCATTGGAAGCATAGGATTTCTCTCTCTCATATATATATGATATATATAAATATATAATTAAATTATATATTTAAATATATATATAAATTTATATATAAATATATAATTAAAAAATAATATAAATATATATATAAAGGTCATAACTTCTAACCCAGTTCTCTTTCATCACTTCTCTGGAGTCAGAAACCAATTCTTGCCTACCTTAAAGATAAATTTCTAAAGCCAACTTGATCCCTAGAGAACACACCATATATAATTATTACACTCAAATCTTGGCTTAGTACGAGAGTGCTGGAGCTCAAAGATCCTCTCTGGAGATCTTACTGAGATCGGTACAGCATATTATTGGGAGACAAAGCCCATCCGACAGTTTCCTCTAAGGGAATGAATCACCTGTTTAGAAATAAAATATCTTGGCTTTCATAAAGCGTGAAGATTGTGAACTCATTCAATTTACTGCTTCAAAGGTTGTTTCACTTTTCATAGTGAAAAAGTTTTGATGAATGAAATTTGAAGTGAAATCATCTGGTTTTGAGATGAACTTTCTATTGCTGCACTGGGAACTTGTATGATACTAAACGGCTAAGGATCAGGGACTTTGGTTTTTGCTAAGTATCAGTCTCCTTGTTGAATTCAGCACCTTAAAACCTTCAAAGTATTTCACTTGAAGATTGAAGACTGTTCTCAGGGATTGTGATTCATATTTGTCACTGTATACAAGTTGAGAGTGTCCTTTTTTCTCATACTTTTCTCTTTTTCTTCTTCTTTTTCTCTTTCTTTCTCTTCTTCCCCTTGTACTTTCCTTCCACAAAGGGAAGCTACACGTTAAGAGTTGAGAGAGCACTACCTTTGAAAACCAGGGTTTTTAGTCACTATGCCTTTGAATGATCTTAGAAAAGACATCTCTCCTCTCTGGGCTTTGGTCTTGTCATTTCTAAAAAGAGAGGGTGGGACTTGATGACCTCAAATTGATTCTTTCTTTTCTCTAAATTCTGGGAGCAAAAGGAACATAGGAAGTACTATAAGAGATTGTCATGTTGATCTGAGACTCTGAGAAATTCTTTTCTGCTCCCTGTTGAACTTTTCTCTTGTGTAAGAAGCTTTTCAAGGAAGAGTGGACCTCTGCCATAACTAAAGCTTTATTTAGTAATAATACCCAAACAGCAACTCAGAGCTGTGAGGCTTAGGTTTCAGGCTAGTGTTTCTCAGAGTCAGTCTACATTAGAGATGCATATCCCTCTGAACAGGCTGTGTCAGCTCTCCTGACACAGAACAGTAGCCTGGAGGCCAGGCCTTCATAGAAAGTAGCTTTTCTGGAGAATATTTTTGAAGGCTTCCTGGGAAGAACAATTTTTCAGGTACAGTTGATAGTTCTGTGATCATGCCCTCATTCCACCAGCAAATAGAAAATTGTTTCTGACAGTTCAAACAGACAGCCTCCAATATTAGTGGATGAAGTTTGTTTGTTTGTTTGTTTGATTTTTCTGGACAAGAATTCAGGAGGCCAATCCCCAGCTATTGCTTGTGTTTATCAGATAGTGGAGCATTCTGATTTATGAAATGCCTACTGGTTCTCTTATCTGTCTTCATTTTTATTTTGAGCATCATTCACACCAAACACCTAATAAGAAAAATCACTCTTAAATGAGTAGTAGTGTGTTTTCCTTCTGTTAATATGTTGGAAAATAGTGTTTCTCCAACAGGGATTTTCACAGATAGAACAATAAATTGGGTTATATTGAAAAATGAATCAAAAGGAAGAGCTTCCCTCCTTTTAAGTGTGGATGAGACACTTTGTTCTGGAGAACCAGGTTGCATTTTCTCTTCCATGTATCATTTCCCTTTTTCTTCATAAATCATATGAACTTTATTTTTGGAACACATAAGTGTTTATGAAGTGATATTTTTTCCTCCTGCACCCCTCTTAATTTTTACAAGAAGCATGAATGGGTTAACTAAATTCTTGTTCAGTCAAGAGAATGGAAACTTCTTAGGGGAGCATTAAGTGAGATCCTGAAAGAATGACCTTTCTTTGGTATGTAAATCTTGGGGGTATTTGAGTAAAAGACCACCATACTAGGTTGATTTGCCTGGCATTAGTGGTGCATAAGAGTTTTTGCTTGTGTTCTCCTGACTGCTTGAATCCTAGCCTGAAGTATAGGTACAGTTGAAATCCAAGAAGCATTTTTACTCAAAAAGAGAAATGATCCTTTAGCAGTATGGTTAGATTCTATCATTGAAATTCCTGGCAAGCCTTCAAAGAAGTGAATATGCACACTATTTATAAATCTTTCAAATGGTATTTACTTCTTTAGGAAAAAAGATCAATATCAACTTTTAATAATTAAAAATGCTTATTTATATAATCTACTATTGATTTCTTCATTTATTCAAGAGTTTGTAGAAGTTACCGTGTTTTCTCCATGAACGACATTTTAGTCCATCCTCCTTTCACTAGTTGTTACTTTTCTGCATGGCCTATCCATCATCCTGAGCACTTTCTAATTTATAGTTGGAATAATGTTGACAGCAGTGACATGCAAGACATACGCTGTGGGCTTGAAATGAAGACACTAGGATATAAATTTTTTGACAGAAACATAATCTTACCTTATTAACTTAACAATCTTCAGTTACGGCCTGATTTGTGAAGGGGTTGAATGTTACAGGCCTAGTGGGTTGAACAGTTATGCAGCATTTGGCCTGGTTCTGGGTACATCCTTCACGTTGGTTCCCCTCCCCTTATAAGACAAAAAAGGCCTCTGTTAAGAGGGGAAGAGTTTTGCTCTACAATGATGCACAAATTTACTGTGACAAAGTAAAACAATTTGATTTATATAATTAAGCTTACAGCTTCTTACATCTTCAAAAAATTGTCCTATGTTCTTTTGTTGCAAACACTTGTTTTATACACTTTGAGTTTTAGTTCACAATATTTAACACACATTCTTCAGTTCATCATGAAACCACACATCAAATCAGTCCTCTGATGAAGTTGATTTTTTTTTTTTACCCCAAGCCTGGCCTTGATTATACCCCATCATTTCTCAGTGGCATTAAAATACATTGTGTTCCTAGGCAATTGAGGCATATTTATCTTCATCTCTTGAAAGAATTGCATAACTTTTTATGACCTGTGATATGATGTCTGTGTGGGGATTTATACAAGTCAAGACCAAATCTACTTCAGTGAATCAATATATTTATCAGGTTATCATTCCCTCAGTGAATACAAGACTTCTGGGCTCAGTGGAACTAAAAATTAGTCCCCCAAAGCATTTTTTGGGGGTAGATGTTTTACCATTTAATAAAGATGCCCAGATTTTACAGTTCCCTTGGACTTTTTCTGATAACAGTTTTTATATAGATTTGAATGAAAAAGTGAATTTCATCATTAAAAATTACATTTTTTCAATCTTCTGTATTTCGGGTTTTGTATTTTGCCCATGACAAGCAAAAGATTATAATTATTATTTTTACTGGTCTTTTTCCTATTCTTCCAACTTTAAGAACAGCACACTGTTGATTCAGAATCAATAAACTTTAAACCTTTACTATGTGTCAGGCATTATGCTTAGTTCTGGGAGTACAAAAAAAAGGATAAAAAAATAGTGCTTGTCCTCAAGGAAAAAATTAATTTAGCTCTCTCTCAGTGTTAAGTACTGCTGGAAATTTTTGCTTGTTCTGTGGCTTGAAATGAAGACACTAGGATATAAATTTTTTGACAGAAACATAATCTTACCTTATTAAATTCTGAGGATTAATTTGGTCTCATTTCCCACCTAGGTGCTGGTTCTCTATAGAATTCACCCTATTTCCTTATGGGTCTTAAATGCTTCACTTGGCAATACTTACTGCAGACACACTATATTTCAAACAGTTCTTGAAGTGTGCTCTTTTTTTTTGCTTTTTGGAGGGCAATTGGGGTTAAGTGACTTGCCCAAGGTCACATGGCTAGTTTTTGTGTTAAGTGTCTGAGGCTGGATCCAAACCCAGGTCCTCCTGACTCCAGGACCAGTGCTCTATTCACTGCACCACCTAGCTGCCCCAGAAATGTACTTTTTTTAAGAGCTACAACTTTTGCATACTTCCTTGGAGTAATATTGTTGTTGTTATTGTTGTTTTCAGTCATGTCCAACTGTTTGTGACCCCATTTGTGGTTTTCTTGGCAAAGATAGTATAATGGTTTGTTATTTCCTCCTCCAGCTCGTTTTATAGATAAGGAAACTGAGGCAGACAGGGTTAAATGACTTACCCAGGGTCATACAGCTAATAAGAGTTTCAGTCCAGATTTGAACTCAGGAAGATGAATCTTCCTAATTCCAGGCCTGTCACTCTAACCACTTAGCCACCTAGCTGGCCACTGGAGTAATATTTTCATTCTTGATTCCTTTTTTCTTTAATAGTACTTTATTTTTTACTCCAATTACACATTAAGACAATTTATAGCATTCATTGTTACAGGATTTTAAGTTCCATATTTTTCTTCTTCCTTTCCTTCCTCCCCACTTCTGGAAATGGTAGGCTATTTGATATAGGTTATACATGTACCATCGTGTAATATATATTTCCATGTTAGTCACAGATATGGAAGAAGAAACAGACAAAAGGAAAAAAATATGAAAAAGAATAAAGCAAATGAAAAAAGTATGCTTCAATCTGCATTTAGAGTCCATTAGTTCTTTATCTGGATGTGGATAGCATTTTCCATCATGGGATCTTTATACTTGTCTTGGATCTTGTTGCTGAGAAGAGCTACATCATTCATACTTGATCATCATACAATATTGCTGATGCTGTGTACACAGTGTTTTCCTGCTTCTACTCCTTTCACTTTGCATCAGTTTATACAAGTCTTTACAGGTTTTTCTGAAATCTTCCTGCTTATTATTTTGTATAGCACAATAGTATTCAATTACCTATACCATCGCTTATTTAGCCATTCCCCAGTTGATGGGTATCCCCTCAATTTCCAATATTTTGCTATCATGAAAAGGGCTGCTCTAAATATTTTTGCACACATGGGTCCTTTTCCCTTTTTTTAATGATCTCTTTGGGATACAGACCTAGAAGTGGTATTGCTGGATTAAAGGGTATGGCATAGTTTTGATTGCCCTTTGGGCATAATTTCAAATTATTCTACAGAATGGTTGGATCAGTTCAAAACTCCAACAGTACATTAATGTCCCAATTTTCCCACATCCTCTCCAACATTTATCATTTTCTTTTTTTGTCATATTAGCCAATGTAATAGATATAACGTGGTACCTCAGAGTTGTTTTAATTTACATTTCTCTAATCAGAAGTGATTTAGAGAACTTCTTCATATACCTATAGATAGTTTTGATTTCTTCATCTGAAAACTACCTGTTCATATCCTTTGACCATTTATCAGTTGGGAAATGACTTCTATTCTTATAAATTTGACTCAGTTCTCAAATTTGAGAAATGAGGCCTCTATTAGAGATGCTTGGTGTAAAGATTGTTTCCCAGCTTTCTGCTTTCCTTCTAATCTTGGTTGCATTGGTTTTGTTTATACACAAGCTTTTAAATTTAATATAATCAAAATTATCTATTTTGCATTTCATAATGTTCTCTATCTCTTGTTTGGTCATGAACCTGTAACTCATTTAATTTCTCCTTTAAGAATTTGGATGCTATACTATTTGGTGTACATATGTTTACTATTTCTATTGCTTCATTGTCTGTACCTTTTAGCAAGATGTAATTTTTCCTTCCTTATCCTTTTTAATTAGATATATTTTTGCTTTTGCTTTGTGTGAGATCAAGATTGCTACCCCTGGTTTTTGTTTTTGTTTTTTACTTCAGCTAACGCGAATAGATTCTGCTTCAGCCTCTTATCTTTACTCTATGTGTGTCTTCTCTGCTTCAAGTATGTTTCTTTTTAACAACATAGTATAGGATTCTGGTTTTTTATTCACTCTGTTATCTGCTTTCATTTTATGGGAGAGTTCATCCCATTCACATTCACTGCTATGATTACTAACTGTATTTCCCTCCATACTATTTTTCCTCCTGTTTGTTCTCTCTGTTCTCTCTTTCCTTTCACCCTTTCCCTCTTGACACTGTTTTGCTTCTATCTACCAGTTTCCCTGATCTGCCCTTTCTTCTGGCAGTGTTGGGCTCTCTCTCTCTCTCTCTCTCTCTCTCTCTCTCTCTCTCTCTCTCTCTGTTTATCTCTCTCTCACACTCATACACACACGTAGGGGGAGAGAGACAGAGACAGAGAGAGAGAGAGAGAGAGACAGAGAGAGAGAGAGAGAGA
>NW_027185782.1:1092579-1152470 GCF_028583685.1 Petaurus breviceps papuanus | reverse complement strand
CCCCCCCCCCCCATTTAATCTCCCCTTCTACTTTCCTGTTGGATAAGATAGATTTCTATATTCAACTGGTTGTGTTTATTATGCATACCCTTCCATCTTTCTCTCCACTTTAAAAGGTTTTTTTACACTTTTTGGGGGGGGTGTTTGGAGGGGAAAAGTAGGGCATTCGGGATTAAGTGACTTGCCCAAGGTCACATGGCTAGGTTGTTGTTGTTGTTTTTGGTGTGTGTGTGTTAAATGTCTGAGGCTGGATTTGAACTCGGGTCCTCTGACTCCAGGGCTGGTGCCCTATTCACTGCGCCACCTAGTGGCCCTTGTTTTTTTGCACTTCTTCATGTGAAATTACTTACTGCCTTCTGTCTCTTCCGTATGCATTTAGTGTGCTCCTCTTTCTCATCCCTTAGTTATTTTTTATGTCATCCTCTTAAATTTACAATATACCTATATCCTTTTCCCCTTTTTAGGCTTCTCTTGGGTTTTGATATTGCAGATAAGATTTTTTTTTGTTCAGTTCTGGTCTTTTCCTTATGAAAGGTTGAAAACCTTTATTTTGTGGAATGACCTTTTTTTTTTCCCCTTGAAGTATTATGCTTAATTTTGCCGAGTAGGTAATTCTTGGTTGTAGTCCAAACTCCTTTGCCTTCCAAAATATCATGTTCCATGACCTCTAATCCCTCTAATGTTATAGCTACTAAATCCCGTGTAATCCTGATTGTGGCTTCCTGATATTTGAGTTGTTTCTTTCCGGCCACTTGCAGTATTTTTTCCTTGACTTAATAGTTTTGAAATTTGACTAATGTTCCTTGTAGTTTTTATTTTGGGATCTCTTTCCTATAGTGATCTGTGGATTCTTTCAATGTCTATTTTGCCCTCTGGTTCCAGGATATCAGGGCAATTTTCCTTGATAATTTCTTGCAAGATGCTGTACAGGTCCTCCTTTTGATTATGACTTTAAGGTACTCCAGTGATTCTGAGAAAATAGATCCTGGATCTATTTTCCAGACCAATTGTTTTTCCCATGAGGTATTTTACATTTTCTTCTATTTTTTCATTGTGTTGAATTTGTTTGATTAATTCTTGATGTCTTCTAGAGTTATTAGCTTCTACCTGTCTAATTCTAACTTTTAAGGAGTTGATTTCCTCACTTTGCTTTTGTAATTTCCATTTGACCAATTATACTTTTTAAGGATTTGTTTTCTTCTGTGGATTTTGGTATCTCTTTTTCCATTTGACCAATTTTACTATTTAAGCAGTTGTTTTCTTTTTCCAGGCTTTTGCCTCCTTTTTCACAATTCTTTGGTATCATTCTTATTTCTTATAGCAATTTTTCTTTTGTCTTTCTTATATGATTCTTAAACTCTTCCATGAGTTCTTTCTGGGTTTGAGACCACTTCCCATTTTTCTTTGGGCTTTTTTCCATAAGATGTTTTAACATCATTGTCCTCTTCTGAGTTTGTGTCTTGATGTTCCCTATCACCATAATAACTTTCTATGGTCAGATTCTTTTATTTTATTATTTTTTGCTTACCTTTTTTTGGCCTTTTTCCATTTTCAATTTGAATTCTGCTCCCAAGGTTGAAGGGGCACTGTCTCAGGCTTTTTGTGATACATGTCCATTCTTAAAACCATAGGATTTAAGTCAATAAAATAGAGCAGTGAAACTTTCTGGGTTTAAAATGCTTGACTTCCTGTGCTATTTGCAGCTGCAGTATCTCAAACAATTAGTTATTAAAGGTGCTTTTAAAAACAACAACAACATAGAATTTAAAATACTCAAATGGGAACAATTAAACCGGATAGTTCTCAACTAATTAAAGGAAAAGAAACCAGTCCAATCTAGTTTCATTTGGTCAAGATGTCAGCTTAGTAAGCACAGTGATCATTGTTGTCACAAATTGAACCTCATATCAAAATAATTGCTTGTCCTAAGTAATTCACACACCACTGTACATCAGTAATTTGAAAGTTTCTGGTGGTGAAAGCCAAATTTCATATTAAAATATAATGGTCATAATTCCTAGAACCTTCCTTGATATTCAGGTAACTTAAAAATAACAGTGAAGCAAAATGTAGATTGTTTTGTCACCTGTGATCCATTTTAGGGGGAAGAGGGAGAAATTGAGATCTGAAGTAATCAGCAAGCATTTGTTAAGCTTCCATCATATGATAGCTGGGAAGATAAACCCCAAATTTCAATTCCTGCCCTCAAGGGACTTTAAACCTTCTATCAATATCATAAGCAAAAATTGGAGGACTCTATAAAATATACTCATAGACCTCTTGCTATATTCATCCCCATTTTTTTTCTGAAAATAACATGATATTTTGTCACTTGGAGAATTTTCAAATGGAACTTAATATTTTTCCTCAATTGTAATAGTTCATTATCCAAGAAGAAATATATTCTAACAGCCTTAATGACTAGTTTATGCTGTTGAAGTTTTGATTTTTGACTCCCTTGCAGGTTTCTTGAACATTTTTAATACGTGCTTTTGTCTTCTGTTAATTACCTCTATGAAACCAGTTTAAGTTGTTCTTCAGTTGCTTTATTGTAAAGGTCATTGGTACTGGCAAGAATCTAGTTATGATCCCTTTCAGGAATCCTAAAATTGAAGGCCCGGAGGAGTGTGGATGCTAAGGAGAGAAATCTTATTTCAGGAAGCAGAAGTATGTCAGCAGCAGCTGGACTGTCACACTTTGTGGCTTTTGGTCTAATTCTTATCTCTAGCAGAAAAGCCTTGAACTTCCTTCTCCTCCTTATGTCTCACTTGTAGACACTTGCAGTGATTAGGGAATGAAGCTGCTTGGATGATAGGCTGATCATAATTAATTCGGTATCTGTTGAGAATTGGTTCATAAAAAGACTTAGAAAATTACACAAGTGGGAGCATATCCCAAATGATGATATCAAACCCTGCATTTTTTTTTTGACATAAGGAAAACAAGATATTAGAGATGGAAAGGAAATCAAAAGACATTTAGTCCAACCTGTAAACTCACTGGAAATCCATTGACAAATACAGCCTTTAGTTGAATACCTCTGATTTCCTTTGCTTTTCTTTCATTCCTTCCTCCTTTCCCCCCACTTTCCTCATTGTGTCCGGCTGTTTGAAAATAATAAGCCAAGAGGAAAATGTTCCTTTTCACCTTGCCTTCACCCCTCCCCAAACTAAAAGCTGCCTAGATCCGGTGGCTCCCTGAAAGGCCAGCAGATTGCCCTGACCTTTTACCTTCCTTTCAGTCCTCCTCTCCATGTGGCCTGGTAGAACTGGATAAATTTAGATGCATCATTAGACTAGTTTAATTTTGTCATCTCTACCTGTTGTCCAACCTGGACTAAGGATGCTGAAATTTTGTTGGAATTTTCAGTTTTATCTAATGGAACAGGTGACAGTTCAGGCTGAACCTTTGAAGATGATTTGTCTGATCTTTCTGAAGGTTCTGAGAATAGTAACATAGTGTTTTAATAACTTGAGTTGATCATTTGTCCCCATGGGTAATGGATTTTAGTAGGTCTTTTTGACTGTATCAAAAATGACAAATTTGTTTAAGGAAAAGGAATTAGAATACTTGATAGGAAGGCCTTCTCTGTAAATGATATAGATATAGGTCTTTTTGGTCCTTTCATCAATAATCTGAGAGTTTATTGAATGAAATGATTCACCTCAGTTTTGTAATATTCTGAAATCTTATCCCAAGAGGCTGGGTCTCATGGAAGTGGAAAGGACAGTGGACTTGGAGAGGCAGATATTTGACAAAGGAGTCTGGTACTTAGCTTGAGAATTGGGTCAAGTCACTTCACCTCTTTAAAACTTGGTTCCACTTTTACAAAGTGAGGAGGTTGGACTAGATGTGCTCTGAGATCTCTCTAGCCTCTAAATCTGTTAGCTTATGATCCTTCATTACAAGGCACCAGCTTGATCCTCAGGGCACCCACTGAGGACACACAATAAATATTGGGGGGGATAGCAAGTGACACCTCAAAATGAACAGTAATGAGTGAGTACAACTTCCAAGCAGGTAGCACGCTGGTACGTTAAGTATCCCTGAGCATACCAGGAAGCCAGGATCATTTATAAATGGTCTACTTAGCTCATTGGGGAATTTTTCCCCCCCAAAAGAATATGTGAGGTCATAGATTATTAGGAGATTCTTAGAAATTCTTAATGATCTTTAGTCACCTCATTGGATAGATGATGAAAGTGAACCCAGAGGGGAAAAGTGGTATATCTCAGACTGTATACAGCTAATTAATGGTAGATTCAGTCAGAAAGACTGTGATTCCCTGTCCAATTCTCTTTATACAACTCTCCTTCCCAAAGTCTATTTTAAAATAGAATATTATGTATAAAATTATATTTTGTCCTTTACCTCAAGTATCACCTGTCTGACCTTAACCTTTGATTTTTCTGATCTCTTACCTCTTCTGGTCAAGCTTCACCTGCTGTGTTCTTGGTGATTAGGCATAATCCCTGGAATAAAAAGTCTGTCAGGAATAGAGTTGAAACTGCTATAGCCAGTGTATGTTTGTTTTGACAAATTATGAGTTCTCATCCATTGATCTCTTTTGCCCTCAGATCACACAGGAAGCTGGCGAGTTTATGATTACTTTTCCCTATGGATACCATGCAGGATTCAATCATGGCTTCAACTGTGCTGAGTCAACCAATTTTGCCACACTGCGGTGGATTGATTATGGCAAGATGGCTACTCAGGTAAGCATCTGCCTTCCAGGAAGGACTTGAATCAAAATTTCTTTTAACTCTAATGTTCAGACAGATGCAACTGGAATGAGATGTGAACTTGGAACTAAAAAATCTGGGCTCTAATTCTGATGCTGTCACTTGTTAGCTGTGTGAATTTGGGCAAGCCATTTCCTTCTGTGTCAGCCTCAGTTTCCTCATCTTTAAAATGAAGACAATACTTAGAACACTGGTGTTCCTGACAGGGCTCTTTTGAAAGTCAAATGAACATACATTTTAAAGAGTTTTGTAAAACAGAAACTCTATGTAAACATCAGCCATTCTTCTTATCCAAGGCAAATGAGCCTGGGAGTGCTGCTAAAAGGCGAGAAGGGCATGCACAGTGTTTGTTCTCTTGTAGGAACTGGACTCTGAAATCTACATAGAAATTGTCCTTCCTATGGCTTTTCTTAACGTTTTCAGACAGTTTGTTTGCTCCCTGAGTTGTGGTGAGGATATATACATAAGGTTTTTGTTGTTTTGCAGAGACCAAGATAACGACTCTGTCCTTTTATCCACTGTTTTTCCTTAAGTACCCAAAGGGGAAGGTTGCCTATTTGTTCATTTTCCTCTCCCAATGGCATGGATGTTGTCAATATTCCTAGTCATTCCCTCCTTCCATCCCTCTGACCTAATCATACCTTTAAAGTTTTTCTTATGTTTGCCATCTTCTCTCAGCTAGGCTACCCTTAGCAGGGCCTTTGTGTTCTGCTCAGGCTGCTCCTACCTCTTTCTGGTAGTTCTGGGGAACTATTCAATGTTTGATACCATTCTTGAAACTGTGAAATGTGTATGTGCATTATTGATATGTCTCAGAGCCTGGGAATTAGAAGAATTTGATTTTTGAGTATTGTTTGGGCTTCTGGTTACATCTGGTTATAGCAGCATGACAAAGCAGAAAGAGCAGAATTTTCAGAGCAAGTTGTATGGTTCAGATTCTGTCCCCACTGTTCCATCCCTTTGGGCAAATCACTTAACCTCCTTGGGCCCTCACTTTGTTTATTTGTAAATTGAGGCATTGAACTAGGTGATCTGAGGCTACTTGTCGCTCCAAAACTATGATTCTATAATCACTTGATGAGAATCAACTTTCTTTATGCAAAATCCTTTATTTTCATTTTTCACCCTTCCCTTCTCCTTCCTTCAAGATTTCAAGATACTAAGTCAATGTAGCCAATATCATACAACTTTTAAGCAACGGATCTTTAAGGAGTTAAGGCCCCTAACTCAAGTCCAGTGGTTTTTCTTCTATATTATGTTGCCTTTGTTATTTGTGAACTTTTGAGTTCTAGCTATGGATTTGGATACATTTTTAAAAATATTCATATTTTGTATATTATCTTTCTGTTTTTGCTATCTTGACATTGTCTTTTCCTCACTTCTTAGTATCTTTCACTTGTCATTCCAGAACTGATTCAATCATGTCTTGTTAGACAGTTGTAACTCTCCTCTTTGTTCTTTGTCTGAATCTCTTTTCTTTAATCCCATCATGTTCTACATTGTTTCTTTTATTGGTATATATAGGAGATCTCCTTTTCTTTATGATGTTTTAAGCTCTTACAAGTTAGAGATGCTGTCATAGAATTTTGAGCCAGAAGAAACAACTATAGATCATAAAATACACCCTTGGCATTTTGCAGGTGAAGAAAAGTAGGCCCAGAGAATTTAAATGACTTGAAGTTGGACAGTAGCAAGACCTTCCAAATCTAGCATTTTTTTCTACTTTTGTTGTTGTTGTTCAGTCATTTCAATTGTGTCTGACTCTTCTTGACCCTATTTGAGATTTTCTTGGCAAAGATAGTGGTGTGGTTTGCTATTTGCTTTTCCAGCTCATCTTACAAATGAAGAAACTGAGGCAAACAGGGTTAAGTGACTTGCCCAGTGTCACACAGTAAGTGACTGAGGCTGGATTTGAACTCAGGTCCTCCTGACTTCATGGCTGGTACTCACTCCACTGGGTCTCATAGTTCTTTCTACTGTACCATGTTGTTTTCATTTTTGTATCTCTGGTGGTTAGTTTGGTGCCATACCACAAAGGAATCATATAATAAAAAAATAAAAAGTTTGGTGAATTGAATTATTGAATTGTCATGCTGAGCACATTATTTACTTTTCCTTCCTTCTGGTTTAGAACATTTGGTAGTAGTATTGAAGCTGGCAGGTATGAGCTTTACTGTATCAAATGCTATGATTTTTCATGACTAAGCAGTTCTATCTCTTTAGGCAACTGAAAGGTGAAGTTACTGCCTCACTTATTTTTCCAATAATTTAGTCTCCATGGTCCTACAGGTCCTATTTTTGGCCAACACATTTTACATTTGAACTCTGTGCTTGTTCAAAAACAAATTTTTCTTAATTTTGTAAACATAAATCTTTATAGTTTCTTATTGACATTGTAGAGGGCATATGAAACCACTTGATGAGAATTCCTTTGAGAGCTGATCTTACTTGGAACATGAGGAGAAGTTATCACACTGCTTTGTCTTGTCTCTTTGACAGTTTTTACTCTGGGCCCTGCTTTCCTGCTGTCATTTTCTAGCGCTGGGCAAGAAGAATGCTTATGAATTATCTGTATGTGTGCGCCAGAAAGATTTAGCTGGTAGGCAAGTAATTATAAATCCTACAGGGAAAAAAGAAAGAACCCTCTGAGATTCATTGCTACTATTCTGGGTTGATCTCTAGGTTGGAATTCAGTACATATTAAACTGATAGATGGATAGTATGCTTTCCTGGTCCCCCATATATCATAAATAGGAATCTTCCACACTGGCACTCTGACTGGTTTCATATTCTCTGCCCGTGGCTGAAGTCAAATATATATTTTTTTTAAAGCAATAGGGGTTAAGTAACTTGCTCAAGGTTACACGGCCAGTTATTTCTGGGTGTGGTACTGAGTATCTGAGCCCGGATTTGATCCAGGTCATCCCGACACTGGAGCCGGTGCTCTTACTCGCTGAGCCACCTGGCCGCCCCTAGTCAAATATTTTTAAGACATACATGGTATTTCTCTATAACTAGGACTAGAGAGAGTCATTGTGGCCATTGGAAGGATCTGTGCGTGACTATTTGTGCTCTATTCACAATTGTTTGTCATAGAAGGACAATGATATTGTCACAGTTCAGGGAAAGACACTGTTCACCAAGTTCCCCATCCTTATTGTCCAAATTAGTTTTCTGTCCTTGCCAAAGGCTAGTCTGATTAGCATCTCCTGTCTTATTATAATCGTAGAAATATTAGTCATTACAGATTGACAGTTTTCCTCCTGTTGTCATCTGGTTCCCATGTAAAATATCACATTTAGATTTCTACCATTTTACCCCCCACTGCAGGATCCTTAATGGTTCTCCAGGGATGCCCCACATTGCCTCAGAAGATATAAATCTTCTGCCAGATAAGGACTTAAAAAATTTGAGGGTATACCAATTTTTGAGTTAGGTCACAAATTGTTTAATGTGGGTGAGTAGACTTTGACAAACAAATAAGGTGGTTACCTTCTGTATGAGCAGAATAATGTGCTGGGGGAGATACAAAGTTTAGAAAGACAGTCCCTGCCTTAATGGAGCTTTATACTCTACTCTGGCAATATGCTTTATATAAAGATCACTTAGATATCTGAAATAGCTCATTTAAGTAGCACTAACATACCTACTATGTTACCAGGTACTGTACTAGATACGGGGCGGGGGGGGGGGGAGGCAGATGGATAAAGACAAAAATAACACTTCTCCTGCCCTCAAGGAGTTTATAATCTAAGTAAGGGACACAACCGAAACATATATACAAAATAGATACAAGATCATATTGAAGCAGAGATTAGGAACAAGCACATTCTCTGGATGGGCAGCAGCCAGCACAAAACACGAAGATGGGAAGTGGAGTGCTATGTGTGAGGAGAGCCTGTGTGGCTGGTCCACAGTCAGTGTGTAAGATGGATGGGGACCAGATTCTGAAGGGCTTTCAGTGGTGAACAGAAATTTCTTTTGGCAGTTCTGTGGAGGATAGAGATGTGAGCCAGGGAGTCCAGTCCAGTTAGGGGACTGTTGTAGTAGACCTTGGGAGAGGAGATGAATACTGTGTGACCGTGTGAGCAGAGAGGAGATGGATGTGAAAGATGCTGTATAGACAGAAATGACAAGACTTAGGCTTAGAGGTGCTAGTAACACTTGCATGTTGCATCTCCCATACTGCTTCTTCATACTGTTCCCTGGCTGTGCCACTATCTAGTGTTACATTGTATGACGTTACTGGGGACAGCAGCCAACAGCATGGCAACAGCAGCTGAGCTCAGAGGAGGTAATCCCCTGGGTCACACGTACTAGCCCAGACAGATCATCACATTTGGATCTTGAGCAATTATTGAACAACAGTATAGCAAGAATGGTTTTGACTATAAGATCAGTGTTTGTTGAGGCAATGTTATGTGAGGTGTATCTTTAATTCACTGAGCCCCACCACTCTCAGTTATAAGAATAATAAATCTTCCTCATCTAATAACTAATGTTTTTTAATCAGCTACTACAACTTTCTCATTTTCTCTATGGGATGTGATTGAATCCTAGTCATATAATGAGTTTGTGGCAGAGTGGAGACCAGAACCCAGGTCCCCTGTCTCTTTGTCTAGAATTTGGTCACACCGTGATTCTTTTAACTTAAAAATTAGGAGCTTTCTAGTCATTCTCTGCTGCCTTGGTTAGCATTTATCCAAGAAGATGGTTGATGGTTTCACAACAGGGACACACTGTGGGTTAGTTTAGAGATAAAATGAAAGCTATCAACTATGAATTTTTGTTCTTAGTCTAAAGGAGTAATATAAAACCTTGTGACTCTAGACTTAATGCCTCGTGGGTGGGGTGTGTCTGTGTTTCTGTTTTATTATAGTGATAGCAATTCTGGTAATGAGATTTCAAGCTGATTTGACAGAAGCCATATTCTCATTTGTATTATGACCATGTTTAGTGTGTTTGTCTGGAGCCAATGGCCAAGATTAAGTTGTAAACCCCAGATATTGGGGTGTTATCAGAGGAGTGCTGTCAGACCCTTAACTACAGTAGGTACCAATGGGGACTACTCAGATATTAAAAGCAATTTTGGATTCAGCCATGTGTTCACAAACAAGTGACATTTGGGAAGTGCGATTTTAGATTGAGCCTGCACACTTATATTGTTAAGCGGCGTAGCGTGAAATTACTGAACAAGTAGCACAGAGAGCTGTGTACAAGGCCGAGGCTGAATGGGTCAAACAGACATTCAAGGACTGGCCGTGGCTGCCAAGGCCTGGGACCACCATCCTTTTGCAGGATTCCCAGTGGCCTGAGGAACAAAACTGGGCATTTTGGGAGCCACAACTAGATTTTCCTGTGTGTTGTGCATAAAAAGTAAAAGGACAGTCTAGCTAGGTTTGGTGTGATGTAGAAGAAAAGCACATCTGAAAACTTTGGTTCAAATCTCAGTTCTGTTAACTTACAGACCCATGTGACCTGAGCAGCAGTTTCTTCAGCTATAAATATGCGAACTAAATTATATCTAAGAGTTCTTCCAGTTTTGGCCTTTTGTTTTTCTAAGATCCTTTCCAGGGCTGAATTCTAGATGTCCCAGAATCATGCTTGTCCATGGGTATATTTTTCTTGAAAATATTATTAAGGCATTTAAAAATTGTGGACCTTTCAAGGGCAGTTTATTTTATTTTATTTTTTTTGGAGGGCAATTGGGGTTAAGTGCCCAAAGTCACATGGCTAGTTTTTGTGTTAAGTGTCTGAGGCCAGATTTGAACTCAGGTCCTCCTGACTCCAGGTCCAGTGTACTATTCACTGTGCCACCTAGCCGCCCCAAGGGCAGTTTATTTTGAAGGAATTTTCATTTTATATCTATATTGGGTGATTCATCAGTTCCTGTGATGAAGGAATTTGACTTTCATAGTGAACTTTTTTGAAATTTCACTTTTTTCAGTGGGCTTTGCATGGTCTTTTGTGGTCTTTGTTCGTGAATTTGCTGTGGAGTAGCAAAAACTATTTGTTTTGAGCACAAACATGGTATTATATCATAAGCTCATGAGTAGAATAGGAAATGGGCATTTTAGTAACTATTGTGATATTCTCTGATAATATTGTTTGTAGAGTGTTTTTCCTTTTTAGGCAGTTTATCACCATTAACCCTCATTTTGCATCTGTTCAGCAGGCAGCCATTCTACCTTTCTTTTGTTGGGAGACATAGAAGCTAAGTGATTTCCATCTCTACCATTATTTATTTTACCAGACTTCCTATCAGCCTAAGAGCATTTTACATTATGTAGTACTTCCTGTCATTGAGAATAAGTATTGCTTTTCCGCCCAGGAGGAAGTTGTTCTGGAACATCTGGTCTCTATTTGGTCCCCCTACCTGTTAGTTTTTTTTAGCTATGGACCATCTTGGCTTCTGTTGTCTTATTATTTGAGAAGCTGTTAATAGGGGACATAGTGATAGAAGAAGAATGCTCCATCTTCTACTGTGGTTTAAAGTTTTTATCTTGTCACTTCTCCCTCTGTTAAATCTCAAGCACCTTTGCTATTGTTAGACATTTAGAATATGAAGACTGCCAGATCATGCAGTGTCCTGGATGGAAGAGACCTCAGTGTCCATCAAGTCCAAACCATGCCTGAACAAGATTTCCTTCTACAGCGTGCCTACCTCCCTTCCCCCTTCCATTTTTAGATGTCTGCCTACCTCTTTAATAATGCATTTGAGAATTCTACTAAGAATTGAAGTTAAACCCTCCAGTTTTGCAGCACTCATTCCATTTTCAGAGGCCTAGCAGTCATATGTGCCAGTCCTTTAAGTACTCAGAGGTATAGTTTGTCTAGACTTTGTGCGAGATTCATACTTTCTTATTATCTTCCCCACGTCCCCTTCTATAGTATAGAGGAATAAGAAGACTTAAGATGGAACTCTATGGGATACTGATGGTCAGCAGGAGTGACCTGGATGAACATCTCCTAGCAATCTCATAGGTAGGAAGAGAGAACCTGGGCAGAGTGGTATCCTGAAAACATAGAAGGGAGTATCAAATTGAAGGTGATGACTGGCAGTGTTAGTAACTGCTGAGAAGTCAAGGATGAGGGTTGAGAAGAAGGAAGTAGATTTGGCAGTTAAGAGATCTTTAGTAACATTAGAAAGTATTTTCATGAAAAGGGGAAAGTTTTTTGTTATATGTGATTAAAAACACTTAAGTATTTTTTGTTTGCTTTTTGTCTTGGAGGTTAGGGGAACCAACTAGAATATTTCCTTTATTTAGTTACCCAAGCAAAGCCACTTTTCCTCTGGACTGGTTGCTTTAGGGAGAGAAAGTAAAAGGGTGTGTATGTTTGGGGCGGGGTTGGGGGGGGGAGTGTGTTACTTCACAGTATCTCAAAATTGAAAGGAATCTCAGTTTATCTATTCCGATCAATGTCTGAACAGGAATATCCTTTACAACTAACTACCTGACATGTGATCCAGCATATCCACCATTTGCTCAGATACCTTCAGTAAGGGAAAACCCACTACTTCTTTAGGTAGCTCTTTCTACGTGTGAATAGCTCTTTTAGGAAAATTTCCCATAATATCAAGCCTAGAGTTTCCTTTTTGGAACTATTCTTTGCTCCTAGGTTTCTTTTTTTTTTTTTTAATAAAATTCCCCCCCCCCCAATTACATGAAAAAGCAATTTTTAACATTTATTTTAAAAAATTTTGAGTTTCAAATTCTCTCCATCCTTCTTTGAGATGATAAGCAATTTGATATAAATTACACATGTGCAATCATGCAAAACATTTCCATATTAGTCTTGTAGCAAAAGAAAACACACCAAAAAACCTACCAAGAAATAAAGTAAAAAATAGTATGTTTCAATCTGAATTCAGATTCCATCAGCTCTTTCTCTGGAAATGGATAGCATTTTTCATCATAAGTCCTTTGGAATTGTCTTGGAGGTTAGGGGAAGATTCCTTTATTTATTTAGTTAAACTAGATTCCTTTATTTAGTTAACCAAGCAAAACCACTCTCCCTCTGGACTGGTGCTTCTTTAGGGAGAGAGAGAGAGTAAATCATTGTCCTCCTCTGGGCCCCAGGGGGTAGAACTAAGTGATAGCTAAGACATTTCCTAGCATTAACATTCTAGGAGTCTAATTTAGTTAACTACTTAGATGGTCTAATAGGAAGATATGTTTTGAAGCCTTTAGGTACATACTGTAGAAGTTTGCTTATTTATTGCCTACTGTATTGATTTTGCTAGATTTTGCTTATTGAGTAGGAAAACCTAGGCTAGTTTTTCAAGACACAGCCACAAATTGTTAACTTTGTAGTGGGATTACTAATTGGAAAAGTCAAAGTGGTATTACCCTTTTACTTGAAGATGAAATTTATATGTAAGTGCCTCTTTTGGGTGTGAAACAAAATTAGTTTTTTGAGGTTTCATGATTTAAGTTGGCTCCCTTCTGGGGAAGGGCTGGACAAGTTGGTCGGAATTCATTTGGAATCCCTGGTTGAAAATATGACACATAGAAGTAAACAGCTTTTATCCCTTTGCAGAGCTTGAAGGATTGTTTATTTTAAATATCCTCTAAGATTAAGAGATATTTCAAATATAGTTTTTGGTGACTTGGGGACTCTGGCTAGGTTTCTGCCCCGTGTTTTGGCCTCTGTCTGGCAGGTGTTTTTTTTCACTTCCCTAGGAGCCACCTTTCTCTTCAGAAGAAGAATTTTGAGAGTATTTTTGCTGAGCAGAGTTGATGTTGGGGTGGGGAGGAAGTCTTCAGTTATTTCCCTGTGTGTACTGACAATATGCTCTTCCCACAGATGGCCTGATCTGTTGGTATTCCCCTATATCCATAGTGTCTGCAGCCAGTTCCCAAATATCCATTCAGCATACATCTAGGCAGCTGGGTGGTGATGGTGGAGTGGGATTGAAAGGGACCTTTTCTAATAATGTAACTTGGCTTACATTGAACTTAATTACTGTAAAATGAGAATCAAATTGGTTTTGCTGTTCTAAGAACTATTTGTTCCTTCTGTTGGGTAATGATTTCACTTGCTCCAGATGATTAGCCAGAGGCCCAGAGGGAGGTGGCAGAAGGTAGGTCGGAGAAAAGGAGAAGCAGGGGAGGATGGGACCTCTTAGAAAACTGCTTTTCCTACTTGTTTGAATTCTTAGGTACCTCACTTTTCATGGTCTCATCTTATTTCTTTGCCTCATCAATCCTCTGATTTATGGTATTAGATGTTTTGTGTTTGTGGTATTTTGCTATGTAAAGTATATGCCCACTGTGGTTTGTTCACACATTTTCTCTGCAACTTACTAGTCTCTCTGCCTTCATATGGCAACAACAACAATAATAATAGTTAACATTTATATAGTACTTTAAGGTTTGCAAAATGTTTTGCAAATATTATCTTATTTGGTCCTCACAACAATCTGGGAGTTAGGTGCTAGATGTAGAAACTATAAGAAAGTGAGGGTTTTCTGTTTAAGCTGTTTTTTAAGCTGTTAATGGTTTTGGAAGCTGTAATCTTTTGAGGAGATTTAGAGTCTTCCCCCTGAGGATTTAGGGTCTTTTCCTGACCACTGTCTTTAGTTTGTTTCAGTGTCTGGTAACTATATCCTGAGATCTCTGAAGAACAGATTAGAATTTCCTTTATTCTACTGTCTAAGATCTAGTTTAGAGAATTTAGAGAACAGGAGTAAAGAATGATATAGTACATAGAGTGCTATATTTGATGGGCAGCTAGGTGGTACAGTGGATAGAGTGCCTGACCTGGAGTCAGGAAGATTCCTCAGACACATACTAGCTGTGTGACCCTGGGCAAGTGTAGTGTCAACGCATTATTCACAGCACCAATGGCGACCGTAAATATGCCAGCATAGTTCTCAATCACAAAATGGAACAGACTTTTCATATAAAAGACAGAAGCAAAACATTTATTTAGATACCAGAAAACCAAATCCTAACACCAGAAAGTCAGATCCATTATATAAGTTGATATACCATAGCATAGCATGAAGTCACACCATCCTTTAGCTTTCCCACAAAGAAAGACTTAAAAGCTCAACTGTCTCCTTTGGGTGTATCCTCTCTTCCCTCCAACTCTTAACTACTCTGACTCCCAGCTTCCTGTGGGCTCTGCTCCACCCTTCAGCAAACTCCTCCCACTACAAGCTCCATGTGATTACATTCAGCCTATTAGGGGGCAAGGAAGATCTTTGAAACAAGGATGATCCCCAAATTCCCTTAGGTCTATTAAGGGATAGGAAAGATCTTCAAATTCCCATTACATTAAGTCACTTAACTCTGTTTGCCTCAGTTTACTTATCTGTAAAATGGGCTGTAGAAGGAAATGGCAAAACACTCACAGTTTTTTTTTTTAAGCAGTTGGGGTTAAGTAACTTGCTCAAGGTTACACAGCCAGTTATTTTGTGTGGGTACCAAGTATCTGAGGCCAGAACCCATCCCAGGTTTCCCGACGCTGGGGCCGGCGCTCTTACTCACTGTGCTACCTGGCTGCCCCAACCACTCCAGTATTTTTGCCAAGAAATCCCAGATGGGGTCATGAAGAGTCAGATATAACTGAAAAATGATTAAGCAACATTTTATATTAGAAGGACCTGTGTTTGAATGCTCTCAGAAACCACCTATGTGATTGTAGGCAAATAACTTAAATTCTTTGAACTTAGGTTCCTTCACAATGGAACCTATCTCAGAGGATTGTCATAAGGCTCATATTGTCATATTGTCATAATGAGATTATGTATGTAAAACTCTTTACAAACTTTAAAATACTATATAAACGTGAGCTATTATTTTTCTTCTTTCCATCAAACAGTACTCAGGTTCACATTGAAGAAAATATTCAAATTGAATCCTTGCTTGATTTCAAGTATTTTTTAAAACTCAGTCTTTCTGAAATAGACCTCTCCTCAAAGTATAGGATAAAGTAAAGTACAATTAATTAGATTGGTGTTGTGACCGTTTATTATAATTATTTGTTCACAGTTTTATGTTGACTCTTGACTGTTTGACTTATAATAATCTCTGAAATGTGGGGTTTTTTTAAGTTTTAAAATGCATTTTAGCTAATATTTGTTGTGTAACTGCCATGTGCAAGAAACTTATTGGCTATACAAAATGCCTGTCTAGAAGAGGAGAATAAACTATGTACACAAATGTGTATAATTCAAAATAGAATGTGAAAATATGTAAGAGAAGTATAAATAAGAAGTTATGAAAGTTCATAGGAGATAGTGATTATTTCTGGCTAGGGTTCAAAAAATCCTGGGTGGCTACATGGAAGATCTGGCATTTGAGGTAAATTTTAAAAGATGGGGAAAATTTCAGTTGATTTGGATAGAGGGCATTCTGTTTGTAAAAAATGGGCAGGAGCAAAGACATTAAGGCAAAAAACCCCCCAAAATTTAGCAAACATTTGAAGAATAGTTGACTCGGTCTGATTGGAATACAGAGCACTTAGAAGAGGAATAATATAAGATGCTGCTGGAAAGGAAGTTTGGGGTCAGATTGTACAGCTCCTTAAATTCTAGATCATTTCCACAGATGCTAACCACAGATAATGAAACTTCATTACAATATCACAGCATCGTAGTATCGGAAAGGTCCTTAGAGAGAACCTAATCCATTCTGTACCTTAATGGGGATACTGTAGAATGAATTCCTAACAAATCATCCAGCCTCCTTTAAATACTTCTGTTAAAGGGAAATTGACTACCACCTGAGGCCAATCCTTTTTGCATGGTTCTAATTCTAGCTTTTTTTCCCTTTTGTCACAATGAGATATGACACTAAGCAACTTAAACCTGTTTCTCCTAGTTCTGCCTTCTGAAGTTAGACAGAACAAGTCTAATTTCTCTTTCACATGATAACCTTTCAAATATTTTATAAGACAGTGGTCATAACTCACTCTGAGTCTTTTGTCCAGGCTACACAGACTTGGTTTCTTCAGTTGACCCATATAGTATATGATTTCCAGTCCTCTCACCATCCTGGTGTCTTCATTTGGAAGAGCCAAAATATGGTATCCAGACCTGGAGGCAGTATCCCATTGTCTATCAAGGGTACAGTGGAATCACTTATGTCTTATTACACTATGTCCTTATTAATACAGCCCAAGATTTAGTCACCTATTTAACTGCCATGTCACATTCTGTGGCCCAAGGTGCTCTGTATTCCAACTAACCTCATTGTTTCACAAATCATTCTGCCTTTGGACTGAATTTTAGTAGTTGGTGCTAAAACTGTTAACATTGTTTTGGTGTTTTAATTTCTAGCCACTTCACTCTCCTCCTTCACAAGTAAGGGAGAATATTTTAAATGCTTAGAGAGCAGTGGATTCAGTATTGCCTCTTATTTTAAAAGAAATCCTTACCCTTTGTGAGTCCCTTGATATATCCCTTCTGGTGACTGGCAACTAGTTCTGTCTCTGGAGGAAATCTTCACAAACTATTACAGATGTTAATTAAAGTCATCTTTTCTTTCTTAGTAAATGTGCTAGAGGAGAAACAAATCTCGTGGCCAATTCATCCAGCCTGGGTGTCTCTCACCTTTCTGTTCATCCAGTGTGGTTGCCTTTTCCTTCCTGCTTCTCTGTACACCCTCGATAAGGATGTAGTTGGGTAGACAGGTGCATATGAGTGGGTTGAACACATGATAGGGGATTTTTCTGTTATTCTAGTGACAGTGCATTTTAAACACCATTGGAGTATTTTTTAATGATTCCTTGAGAGCACTGAAAGCACCAGTTATAGATGAATTCCAGAGAATCCTTTTTTCCCTCTCTCTCTTTTGGCACTCTTACCTCTGTTGGATCTGCCATTTGATGAGGATGATTCCCTTTCCCTCCCTGTCCCTACCGACTTCTTTAAAAACTTGGAAACAAAACATTTGTCATCTTTTCCATCATCTAATCATAGGCATTTGATTATAAAATGTCATCATTATGTTTAGAAGAAAGAAACAGTAGCTTCTCTTGTCTCCTGCTCAGAATCTACTGACAACACTGACAAGAGATAATTTTGGGGTAATTAGTATATTTTCCTTCTCATTTTGTTCCTTTTTTTCCTAAAAACACGTCCATTTTGAAAATACCATTTCTCTAGGCTTTCTGGTTCTTGCCAAAGAACAGGAGCAATTTAGAAATACAGCCTGCTTCCTATATACCTCAGCACTAACACCCCTACATGCCATTTCGCTGTGTGGATCTTTGGATCCCATTTTGTTTATTCATTCATCTCTGTATGTAAGATAGCTTTGTTGCTTGATTTCTTATAGTTGGGTTCCTTGGTGACACTTGGTCAGCTTGCTTAGAAGATGCTTTGCTGGATGACTCCTGGAGACAAATGTCTTATCTCAGCCATAATGGGTACAGGTTTTTCCTGTGATCACAAACCTGCCAATTTCTCTTCAGAATATCTCTATCATCACTTCAGAACACTAAAGATGTTTATGTTTTTCTCATGGAGTGGGGTGTCTATAATATACTAAATAGGAGCAGCAGTTTACCAAAGTGGAAAGACTGGGGGAATGAGGAGACCCAAGACCTGCCTTGTCACTTCAGAGCTTTATGATCATGGATAAGCGACTTCTTCTACTCCCAGATTTCTCCATTTGACAAATGGTAAAGTCTCTCCCAGCACTGACAATCTGTTCTTTTATAGTATACGTTTTTGTATAAGCACAGCCCATCTTAGTCTCCCAGGTCCTAAATTTTATTCTCAATGTGAATTTCAATTTGTTTCCCTTCACATTAGTCATGTTGTAAAACAAAAATCTTTTTTTAAACTCTTGTCCAGCAATGAGATTGGAGACCTTCACTATGATTTGAATTTTGAATTTCAATAAAACCTAATTTTCTCCTTCTTCCTAGTCTCTCCCCAGATTCCAAAGTGATAATTCTTAAAAAAAAAAAAATACTGGGTCTCCCCATCTTACCTGGTCTAGAAGTTCAGGGGCCATACAGGAACTTGGTCCCACTCTGAGCAGCATGGGATCCCATCTTGATCTACTTGTTTCTGATCTCAACCAGCTTACCCCTACTCTCAGCACTTCTTCCTTCCCTATCACTCTTATTTCATCCTACTCCCACCCCATTCTTGGGACTTACCATATCAATGCCAGATTTAATGTGGATACCCAGTCAGCCCAGCTCATTTCAGTTCACTACTCCAGAGCTCAGCCTGGCAGTAGCACGCATCACATCTGATACATCTGATATTACTAAAACTCAAGTTTGACCATATCAACTGTAACCTTTGCTAAGTTACACTGCCCCACTCTGGGCCTAATTTCTTCCTTCCTCCCTTCCTTCCTTCCTTCCTTCCTTCCTTCCTTCCTTCCTTCCTTCCTTCCTTCCTTCCTTCCTTCCTTCCTCCCTTCTTTCCTTCCTTTCCCTTTCCTTCTCTCACTTTCTCCACCTTTTTTCACTCCCCCCCCCCCCCCCTCCCCCCTCTCTTCCCCCCCCCCCCCCCCCCGATGAGCTCTTCCGATCTTAGAGCTCATCCGGCCCCCCCCCAAGGTCACATGGCTAGTTTTGTGTTCAGTGTCTGAGGTGCATTTGAACTCAGGTCCTCCCTGACTCCAGGGCTGGTGCTCTATTCACTGTGCCACCTAGCCACCCCAAGGCCTAATTTCTTCATTTCTAAAATGAAGGGATTATACTTGATGACCTCTAGGGGCCCTTCCAGCTTTAAAATTCTGTGATATGATTTATTTACAAATAATTAGAGCATACAAGTGACCCAAGATCCAATAGCTGTAATAATTATAGGAGTTGAGAGTGCTAAGAAGACTTTAAGGTTTACCGCAAAGGGCTTTTGTGTACTTTGTGTCACCCGAGCTTTACAACACCTCTTATGTGGCAGATCTTTATAGACATTATTGTCCCATGAAAAAACTGAGGTTCAGAGAGGTGCCAGCTTGCCAATGCTCATGGCTAGAAAAGTGTCTGGAGTAGGGTGTAGATTCATGGTCTTCATTCAGTCTTATCTGCTATGCTACACTGATCAGTACTAAGGCAAGAGTTTCAACCTTAGACCTCAGATTCTAAAACCAGTGCTCTAACCATGCTCTGTGGTTGCTTTTTATTCATTTAACTCCACTGTGAGACCAGTAGTACAAGAATCTTCTCCATTTTACTAGAGGAACTTGAAGGTCAGAGAATATAAATGTTACTTGTCCAAGGTCACAGAGGTCTTTAGTGGTTTGAGAAGGAAGAGGTGCTGAGAGTAGGGGTAGGCTGGTTAAGATCAGAAACAAGTAGATAAAGATGGGATCCCACGCTGCTCAGAGTGGGACCAAGTTCCTGTATGGTCCCTGAACTTACAGACCGGGCAAGATGGGGAGACCCAGACTTTTTCTGCTATATTGTATGATTTGAAAATGGAAACTGAACTCTAAGAGTCTTCTGATGAAACACTGGCCAGTAGGAAGAGAAACCTCCTAAAATATATTACTTCACATTTCATCACACTTCAGTGTCATGTATCTTGAATCTTAGTTTTCTTTTTTTCAGTATATGAAACCGACAGTTTCAGCTCTGGATTATGACCTTCCCTATTGAAAGTCAACCCCCATCTCCATTCACAGCCAATTTACCATCCATGAGCTGCACTGAGCAGTATGGAAGCAGCTGAAATGTGGCTGGATAGTAGGCCCTGCAGCCAAGGACTAGAGGGAGCCTTTGGAAATCTTTGCCTAATTGTTTTGTTTATGAAATGCTGTAGTGTTTCCAGTAGATTTCCTAATGAACTGGTTTGTTGTTAAGTCTTGCTGCATTGCTGGTAATTACACAGAAACAGGGGGCCAGGACTCATCTTCCGTCACACAAGTTATGAACCACCAGCTAGTAAACACTCAGTGTACATTTTTGGAGTTTTTCTCCTAATTCTTTGGGCATTTAACTCTTTATGGGCCCAAGATTCTGAGAAAATATTGTCACTGGCCTACAAATGACTTGTGAGTCAAAAATTCACCTGTAAGTAACACTAATTCTAGGCAATGGAAAAATAATAGGCAATGAAATTCTAGGCAGTGAAGAATAATAATAATTGGTGTAGGTGTAAATTGTTTCAGATATTCTGGAAAGCAACTTTTATTTAAGAAAGTGACTAAATTATCTGTTCCTTTGACCTAGTGATCCCACTGCTGGGCTTATCCCCCAAAGAAGTCAGTGGTAAAATGAAAGGCCTTATACTTCCAGGTGGCCACAAGGTGGCGCTATAGTGTGCAGAGCATTGGGCCTAGGAGTTAGGAAGACTAGAATTTTACTTTGGCTTCAGACACTTACTAGGAAAAGGCCTTCACTGCCGTTCAACTCAGCAGACACTTTCAAAGCAACTGTAGGGTAGGTGCTTCTAGCTGAAAGATGACTCCTTGTAAATAGACTTTCCTAGGCTCTGAGGATTCAGAAAAAGACAAAAATAATCCCCAGCCCTCAAGGATCTTCCATTATAATGGGGGAAGCAACATGTAAATATAAGTAGTTACATACAAGAAATGTGTGTGGTGAAGTGACTTGTCAAGATCATTTAAATAAAGATCAGAGCTGGGGTTTGAACCCAGAACTTTTAATGGCAAGTTAAGTGTTCTTTTCAATATACCAAATCCTTCCCTTCATCTTCATCTCTTCCGTCATTATCTGGTCAGAATCAGAGACCAAGCCCTTCTGATATGAGGTAGAAAGGCTGGTGTTGAGAAGCCCTTCCTGTAGCTTTACATAAGCAATAAAAAAAAAAAATAAACTCATGAATAGGAGCCAAATACCAACGTAACAAATTTCAAGAGGCTGTCCAAATTATTCCAGTGCCTGGGGACTCATTGAATGAGTGCACAAAATAAATTCACAACTCCTCATAATAATTCAAAAGAAGCATTCTTCATTCAGATTAGCTGTGATCAACAGTGCCTTCCAATGAACCGACAAGATGACTAGTCATTTCTAAGTACATTGATAACATAGAAGAGGTGATGCTGAATTATTTTGTTCATATCTCCTTTTTCCTGCTGGAATCAGCTGCTTCCCCTACATTCCCTTTTCTTTGTCCTCCTCCCAAAGCAGACTGTGTTTTGTGCTAGCCTTGTTTGCAAGGGCCAGAGATTTCCACATGACTGCTTCTTTTCCTTTTTGCAGTGTTCAGTGTTACACAATAAAGTGCTAGATGACTTTTTGTTAGAATGAGAGATGATGATGTAGAGAAGGCCTGAGAAAAAGCATTTACTGGCCCCGGTTAGAGTAGCAAATTGCATTGTATAGAGAGCCTACCAGCCCCACAGTGAGTCATTCACTAACACTAGAAAATATTTTTGGTTTTGGTGAAATGTTTTGTTCCAACAGTTGTCATTGTGAGAGAATTTTTTCCCTATCCTTATTTCACCTCTCCCTTTTCTTCCCTCCTAGTTTGTTCATCTTCCTCCTGTCTACCCTAACTTCTTCTCTGTACACTCCCCCTTTCTCTATAATTTCTTCAGACAGGACATGACAAATCAGAATTACCTTTCAATTGAAGGATTGGAGTAGTGATACTAGCTAGTATTCGTATTTTGAACTTGCAAAGCACTTTATGTGTGTTTTCCTTTGATTCTGGGAAGTAGTTGCTGTCACTAGTGCTCTTGTTTGAATGAGGAAACTGAGACCCACGGAAGTTAAGTGACTTGCCCAAGTCCTCTTAATTCTAGTCCTATTCTCTATGTACAAAGGTGAATTTTGACTGCTGATACATTACATATGTGCTAGTTGAGAAAAAAATGGGCTTTCTCTCTTTGGTGAATAGAGTGCAATATGTCTCTGTAGATTTTTCAAGGGAAATCCAAGCCAATTTATGATTAGCTGCCTGATCTTTTCAACATTTACAACCATAGCACTTCAGAAAACCATTACAAGCAGAGTTGAAAGACACTTGGAGTGGGAGTGGAAGGAGAAAGAGCTGTATTTAAAATTGCTGTATTGGAGACAAGTTTACAGAAAGGTTGGGAAATCTTGATGATGCTAAATGGTAGTTTGCATTTATATAGAATTTTGTGCTTTTCAAACTAACTTAATCAAAGCATAACTGTCCTTGCATAAAGTTGCCTCGACCAACATCTTTTTTTCAGTATTAATCTGCTTTAACTAGAACCCACAGTGATGTCATGAAAATTCCTCTAATGTTCAGTCATTTACCAGAGACACAAATTTAGATGGTCAGTAACAACCTAAGCTCATGTTTTGAGCCCAGACTATGTGATTTCCCCTCAATGTCAGTCCACTCATGACTCCATTTAGAATATTGTTCTTTTGGAACTAATTGTCCCTGCTCCTCCCGATGATGATGTCTTTGCTTGATGCCAATATCTTGAGCATGTAGGATTTTGATTCTTCTCAAGGATTACCTTGAAGAGTGCTATGCACATCATATGTACTTAGTAAATGTGTTAGTGATGATTTTGGACCTTTGAAAATCATGCTCATCTCTAGTCCCTACTAAACATTATATTATAGTTAGCCACATGGTACTTATTTCTGTGCATTGCTCAGGAAATATTAATCAAGAAGACTGCAGTGGAAATCCCATAGTCAGAAGTTGGTTTTATTAAAATTTCATTGAGTCACATTTAATAATTTTCCTTTAGGTGAGTGGTTGCCTTTTCTGTCTTCCATTTAATATTTTTTATGTCAAATTCTAATCTTGGTTCACATGCTTTAAAACATAGTCTCTAATTAAGAACAAATGATATTCCAATTAGAGACTTCTATTTCAAAGCAGCCCAACTCACGTATACTTTAAAGATTAATATATTTTAAAGGCTGCTTCTATCTTTTGAAGTCCTTGACATTTTCCATTGGTTCATTTGTCATCTGAAGGATACTAGGATGGCCTTTACTCATTCATTCAACAAACATTTATTAGGCACTGGCTACAAATGAGTGTGCTTGGCATTGTAGAAGATGGAAAATTTACAGGAGCCATGGTCATCACATTCCTGGAGCTCTTAACAGGTTTCTCCAATGAGTGCCATAGGACCTGCAATTCATACTAATTGTCCATTATCAAAATAGAACTATCTTCCCCTCCAAAAAAAATTATTAGGAATAGTCATTAATACCTTAATGCAAATTATTCTTATCTAACCTACTGACAAATAGAGCCCAATATAGATAAAATTTTATTTAAGTGTTTAGAGACAACAGTGGGAAGAAAGATCCAGACTTGGTGGGGAGGAGTCCAAGGGGGAGTATTTCCTCCAGATGATGGCCCTTTATGGAATACCACTATGGGAGGCTTTGTGCTTTCAGGGCTAAGGGGCATGTTGATTTTGGGAATCTCGGGGATAGGGAGTGACAATAAGGAAAATGGGTTTCCCCCCATTCTGGCATTGTTTCACAGGCAAAGGAGGATCCCCTTTCCTCCTGACATCAATAATGGAATGTTTTCTCTGAGTCCTTTAATCAGTACCATTCAGGACTTTAGTGGCTACTACTTTTAGCTATCCCACAGAATGATCCCCTTAGCTTGTCTAATTTTAGGGCCATTGTTTCTTCCACGATTTCTAGAGGTGGCTAGGTGGTGCAGAGAATAGAGCACTGGCCATGGAGTCAGGAGGACCTGAGTTTAAATCTGGCCTCAGACACTTAACATTTACTAGCCGTGTGACCTTGGGCAAGTCACTTGACCCCAATTGCCTTGCCCTCCTCCCTATAAAAAGCAAATATTTAAAAAATTTCTAATGGTCTCTTTTACTAAAGTACTCTCTACTGCAGATTCTTGCCTGCAGCACCATTTTTATTCACAACAGAAGTATGAGTGTAGGGTGAGGCTCTTGTTCATTTCTTCACAGAGGTGGGGTTCATGTATTATACAGAGCTATCAACTAAGATATTTAATCAACTTTTAAAATGTATTTAAGTTTTCTGTAGCTGTGATGTTTTTGAAGTTGTTAATGTCTGAAATTTATATTCTTTCATCTTGACCCAACTCTCCCTAGCTCACTCCCCTTCAAATTAATCTTGGCATTTTTACACCTGGGGCTGCAAATGACCTTGTTCATGACACTAGTGTCAGACGTAATTGTTAGCCAAGAAGCCTCTTTTATAGATCAGACCTACTCCACCTTTTGTTCTTTATACTTTTCTTTTGGAAGATAGTGTAGTTTAGTAGAATGATTATTGTACCTGGTTAAGCAGACCTAGATCCTAGTCTTAGCTACACAATTAACCTGCTCTGTGACCTGAGGCAGATCACTTCATTGGGCATCAATTTTGTCATCTCTAAAATGAGCAGGTTGCACTAGATCTCTCTGGAGAGCCCTTTTAATGTTGACATTCTATGTTGAAGCAGTACATGCAGGGAGCAGGCTGCCTAGTTACTGGGAAGAGCTAGCTCTAGGAAGTGAAGAGGTTGAGTCTGGGGAGAGATGGGAGCCTTAGTTTCCTGAGCCATCAGGATTCAGACTCGTCACAGACCCTGTTCTGACCTAGAATATATTTGAAGTGTGGGATAGCTTCTGAATATACCCTACCTCTTTGCTATCTTGAGATTTGGGTGAAGGGACTGGCCTAAAATGTGAATTCATTCTGAACCTGCCCAAGTCCATGATCTCTTTGAGCCTCAATTTCTTCATCTGTAAAGTGAGAAGAATGTTACTTGGATTTCTTTCTTTATGGATTCTTGAGGTGAAAGCACATTATAAAACCTATAGCACTATAGAAATGTGAACTAATTATGTAAGAAAGGAGTAGAAAGACACAGTGTATATGTCTAGGCAAGATTTTGACCCTAGAAAGACTGATACTGGCTGGTGGAGAATATTGAAATTGAACTCTGACCCTAGGACATAGACTGTTTGATATATGCCCTGTGGGTGGTGCTGAGCCTTTGAGTGTTGACCTGAACTAGAAAAAAAAGCAAAGGTTATACATTGGTCCTATGAAGGGGCAGAGATAAAGTCATGGCCACTCAACTATTGAATCTGACCATTCGTAGCGCCAGTGCAATATTTATAGTGCCCATGATCATAATAAAGACTGTGATTATAAATATCGCATGACATTCAATTGCATAATATACCAGATTCTCCATATGGAGGACAGAACTGAAGCATTTATTTTGAAACCAGAAAACCGAATCCCCAAACCAGCAAGCCAATTCCATCATAGTATCAAAGATATTCAGAAGCCATAATAACACGAAGAGCCGCAAAGCCTTCCCACAAAGCAATACAAGATCAATATTTACTCACAAATCTCTCTCCTTGCCTGAGCACCTCTCAGTCCCACCATCTAGCTGGCTCTGACTCCCAGCTTCCTGTGGGCTCTGCTTCCCTTCAGCAAACTTCTCCCACCATAGGCTCCATGTGACTACATTCAGCCTAATAGGGGGCAGAATTTATTTTCATAGCAGGGAAGCTTCTTGTGGGCTCTGCTCTACCCTTCAGCAAATTCCTTCCATCATAGGCTCCATGTGATTACATTCAGCCTATTAGGGAGCAGAGTTTACTTTCAAAGCAGGGAAGGTCTTCAAATTCCCTTTCCCATTACACCGCTATATACCAAAAACCAATTTTTCCCCTTTACATTAGTCATGTCGTAAAACAAAAATCTTTTTTTTTTTAACACTTGTCCAGCAATGAGATTAGAGACTTTCACTATGATTTGAATTTTGAATTTCAATAAAACCTAATTTTCTCCCTCTGCCTAGTATCTCCCCAGATTCCAAAGTGATGATTCTTTAAAAAAAAAAATGCTGGGTCTCCCTATCTTACCTGGTCTAGAAGTTCAGGGGCCATACAGGAACTTGGTCCCACTCTGAGCAGCATGGGATCCCATCTTGATCTGCTTGTTTCTGATCTCAACCAGCCTATCCCTACTCTCAGCACCTCTTCCTTCCCTATCACTCTTATTTCATCCTACTCCCACCTCCCACCCCATTCTTGGGACTTACCATATCAATGCCAGATTTAATGTGGATACCCAGTCAGCCCAGCTCATTTCAGTTCACTACTCCAGAGCTCAGCCTGGCAGTAGCACCCATCACATCTGATACATCTGATATTACTAAAACTCAAGTTTGACCATATCAACTGTAATCTTTGCTAAGACACTGCCCCACTCTGGGCCCAATTTCTTCCTTCCTCCCTTCTTCTCTTTCTCTCTCTCTTTCTTTCTTTCTTTCTTTCTTTCTTTCTTTCTTTCTTTCTTTCTTTCTTTCTTTCTTTCTTTCTTTCTTTCTTTCCCTTCCTTCCTTCCTTCCTTCCTTCCTTCCTTCCTTCCTTCCTTCCTTCCTTCCTTCCTTCCTTCCTTCCTTCCTTCCTTCCAAAGCCCAAGGTCACATGGCTAGTTTTGTGTTCAGTGTCTGAGGTGCATTTGAACTCAGGTCCTCCCTGACTCCAGGGCTGGTGCTCCATTCACTGTGCCACCTAACCACCCCAAGGCCTAATTTCTTTATTTCTAAAATGAAGGGATTATACTTGATGACCTTTAGGGGCCTTTCCAGCTTTAAAATTCTGTGATATGATTTATTTACAAATAATTAGAGCATACACGTGACCCAAGATCCAATAGGTGTAATAATTATAGGAGTTGAGAGTGCTAAGAAGACTTTAAGGTTTGCCAAAGGGCTTTTATGTACTTTGTGTCACTTGAGCTTTACAACACCTCTTATTGAATCCTTTGCTGCAGGAAGCACCATTCTGCTAGGAAGGGGAGGCAGTGTGATGAAGGGGAAAGAACATTTTTAATCAGAAGACCTGGTTTGTAATTCTGGTTTTGTTACTTTCAATACCTAGGTGAGCGTTCAGCAATATTTTTAAGCCTCAAGATTTTTCAGCTATTTTAGAGGGTATCTAATGGTATCTTCTAGCTTGAAATTTCTTGTTTCTTTTAGCAGATTCTTACTATGGACTTTCTAAATTGCTATTGACTAGCAACTTTGGGTGAAATTCTTTTAAGAGCCAGAAGGTTTGGCATAAGGAAAGCCTCTTCTTCCACACTAAGTGCTAAAAGAATGCTTGGGTTTTGGTATGCCCTTATTTTATGTTTTACCACCTTTTATTAAAATGACCCATTTTATATTATTTCAGACCTCCTACATGGAATTATCATGGTTTATTAAAAGATAAAGTGACAAATACAGAGGCTGTTATAGATGCTAGTAACATAAATTCAGAGAGTTAATGACAAAATCTTTGTGTCTTATGTAGCTAAGGAAAGGATCCTATGAACATAGATTTTGGATCTGCAAACAACCAGAGGTCATTTAATTTCCAGAAAAGGAAACTGAGGCTCAAGAGCTACTTAAATTCAGGGAATTAGCGTTCAGGGCCACATAGGTGGTAAAGTAGAAAAGCCAGGATTTGAACCATAGGATTTTTTCCATAGCATTCTTCTCACTGTGCACAAATTATTCCATTTCTTGCTGAGTTGTAGCTTATAAATACCATGTGAGCACCGTTAGATTTGCTATACAAAGGTCTCTTTTGTAAAGTTAACATTAAGAAAACTTAACCAAAGAATGTCAAGCTCTTATACTTGGATAGAACAGAGAGCCCAAGCTCAGAGATCTGTGTTCTGATTCTGACTAGAGCACTTATTAGCAGTGTGACTTTGGGACAAATCTTTTCTGTATTCAGCTTTTCAGTTTGGTGACTGAAGGATATTGCTTCAACTGTTTACATCATAGGCCTGTCACTAGGACAGTTATTAGTAAAGGACAAAGTCCTATAGAAATGTGAGTTGCTAAGTTTCACCTTTCATATCGCCAAAGGGGATAGACCTGTCATTTCAGGTGTCTTCTCACACTTCCACAAATGAGTTAAAAGTTACAGGGAGACAAGAGAAGGAGCTGTCCAACAATGGAACAAATCGCCTTAAGTCATAGTGAGCTTCTGATCTCTTTTGAGACATCCACAAAGAATCCACATGACTCCCTGGCATAGTGTCTGTACAAAGGATTCCTGGATTCAGTGTGAGCCTAGACCAAATTCTTCATAAGTTATTTTCCAGCTTTTTGTATGTGCTGTTTGAACCATTCATTTCAGAATATTGATTCCGTGCCCCCCCCTTCCCCTTCTTTCTCTGGGACTTTGGATGTTCACTAACACATTAACTAGGAAACTTGGGTTTCATGTTAGCTATTTAGTCTGTGGCTGCTTTTTTCTTTGTGAAATGGCAATAGGAATTACTACCTTCACTTAGTGCTATCTGTGGTGGAAAAAAGTAATAAGAGATTGTAAAGTGTTTTGCAAATATACTATAATAAGAATGGTAAGTAATAAGATCCCGGCAATTTTATTGAGTATTAATATTTATTCCTCTGTAAAGATTAAATTTATTTCATTTTAAAACTCTCTAGAGGGGAGTAATGTGAGGAAGTTGATGTTTCCTAGTAACAGACTGGGTTTCTTCTGCCTCTGCATTTGGAGAAGACGTTAAATCTATTTCATGGATTGTATGAACACTTGACTTTCAGGCCAGAGGTTTGTTGAGAATAAACCATCTTTGATAGTTTTACTTAGCCAGCTTTTGAATGTTGTGTATTTCAGAGGCAAAATGACTATCAGAGCCTTCAGATGAAAGGTTAGAGACTTTAGTGAGAATGTAGGGGTAGTGTGTTTCTCAGAAATCACCTTCCAGGTCACCCAGGATGAGTGCTGGACAGAATGCACAAACCTGTTTTTGTTTTGTTTTTAAACCAACCAGCATTTAACTAGGTCAGCCTTTGAGACTTTATGTGGCATATGAGTCGGTGCTTACAATCTGTGGGAACCTTTCTGTGTTCATTCAGACATTTTTCTTGGTGTCTCGAACAGTAACAGCATGGAACAGAGTCCATTAATTTAATGCCGTAATGCAGAATGTATTACCTTAGGGTACTGTTGCTTATCAGTAGACAAGGAGGAATTTGCTGTGTGACAGTGAAGTATACAATTCATCCTCAATATCGTGTATGTTCCTTTATATATGTGTGTATGTATATATATAAAAATTATAATATTTATTTTTTTAAAAGAAATCTATTTGTTACAATCATGGATCCTGGATTTTTATAACCAGAGGCAAACTATACACCCTAAAACATTTTTCTCATTTTCCATTAACTTGCCAGCTATTCCTAGGAGACTCTGATTATGAATATTCTGCTGTTTGATCTGTCAGTCTTCTGATGCCTGTGGTGACAGCCGTTCTGTTCCCAAGCACTTTGGTTTAGCAATCTGGGCACCAAATGAGAGACAACCAGAGAGAAGCAAAGATGCTTAGATTAGATCCCTAAGTCCCTTAACTCTGGGGTTGTAAATTTTTTCATTTGTCATTTGGATGTGACAAGTGTGCGGCCTTCATGTTGCTATTTAGTCATGGTCCACGCATTTGGTGACCTTGCCACTCTCAGCTCTTTGCTGAGTCTGTAACAGGATTAAATCCCCTTAGGAAGCCTAGAAGAAGGAAGGGTAGCCTGATTGTGCTGTTTCATTTCACTTTTCCTGTGAATTGGGGAGAGATGACAGGAATGCTCCACATACAATTGGAGGCATAGGACTCCAGTCATACTCCTGGTAAGACTCCACAGTCCCAGGACTGTTACTTTTCCTGCTCTTTGGACAAGGCAAGAAAGACCCTTTAGAGCACTTAAATCATTTGAGGCAAAGAATATATTTACAGATCTGTTCATATGATTTGTCCATGATCAGTAAATTGAAACTGCATCAGTAGTTCCACTTCTTACTAGAAGTCATTCTTCTTTCCCTCCCACACTCTTAGTCATCGTGAATTCACTTTTTCATTACATATTTCAGGGTATCTATATACTTATATTCTGCTAGGCTCCTTGGGGAATGCAAAGTATTGACATTTTCCCTGCCTTCAAGTTTCTTACCTTCTAGTTGGGACAGTAAGACAAACATATAAATGTTGACACTTGAAAGGTTCAGTAACATTACAACAATTTAAGAGCCCAGTTTGAAATCCCATTCCTGCCACCTTTGTGACCTTGGGAAATTTGTCCCCTCACAAAGCCTTAATTTCTTTCTCTTTAGCTCTTAATCCTATACCCTTAAGTGTTGTCCTAAGTATGTGATTAAGTGTCAGATGAGTGACAGAGAAGTACTCTAAATTCATTGGAAGGAAAGGTCACTTCTGCTCACACGGTCAAGAAAAGCTTCCTGGAAGGGGTGGGATTTGAGCTAAAATATGAAGTTAGGTTCAGAGGATTTGTTGAGCACCTACTCTTTGCCAGGCTCTGTGCTAGGTTCTCTAAAGACAAAAATAGTGAAAAAATAGATACACAACTAATAAAGTGGTTCCTGTCTTTGAGGAGCTTTTATTGGGTTGGATTTGGAGAAGGAAGAAACATTGCCTGATCACAGGCAATGAAGGTGATTAATTTTCCTTAAATCATATAACATACCACTTCAGTTCAGTAGGCATTATATGCCTACTATGTGTATAAAACCCTGAGCTAGTAATCGAGGAGATAAAACTAGTTCCAGCACTCATTGACTTTATAGGCTAAAAGAAAGATAAGACACACACAAGACATGTATAATACACTTATCATTCATTACTTATTAAGAATCATGCATTATTTAGAGAATATGTTTTCATCAAAAAACCATAAGTGTTTTTTTAGGATTTTTGTTGTTGTTTATATTTTTGCTGGACAAGAAGAACATTTATTGTAATGGGGAGAGAAGTAAAAATGCACTTGAAAATATATAAAATTACATAATATTTACATATTTAAAGGAACCTGGTGCTGGAGAGCATGGTAATAGAAAGAATGCTTATTCTGGAGTTTGAGGATCCATAAGTGGTTTTTAACAAACTCATTTAAAGTGCAGGTTCTTTAACTAGTTTTCTTTGATTTATACTGCCCAATTCTGATGATTTCATCACATTAACTCTCCAATCATTGTCACAAGGGGAAAAAAATAGTTTGAGTGTATGTCCCGTGATGCACATATTTTACTTTGCTATTTTTACCAGTTTTAAAGAATAAGTAAGATATTAGCAGTAGTCCTGATGGTGTGATATGGATATAGCAATTTTAAATAAAACCTCTATTCAATTAAATTTTGTGTGGTGTACCACGTTGGTCTTAATATTGACTACTCATTAATAAGAAAAAAAAGTTGAAAAAAAGTTTTGAAAGAGAAAATTATATGAAAAGTAACATCAATTATGGGCTGTCAGAAAGATTTCTAGGAAAAGAGCATGACCAGTTAGATTAATACAATAAGTGAAATTTTCCTTAATACAATAAGTGAAATTTTCCTTAGCTGCTCTCATGAAGCCTTTCAGGGCTTTGGAAGGAATATCAGTTTCTAGTAGTCATAAAAGTTATTTTGGAAATGGAATGGGTTAGTAAGTGTGTGTTTGCCTGGGGAGAAAAGTTGTCCTACTTTGTGATTCCAGGAGTCATATTATAAGCATAACAGTACTATCTAAATTATCTTTTCTTTTTTCCTTTTCCTTCCTTGTCTTTCCTCTTTACAGAAGTTGTTGGGGTTTTTTTAAATCAATAAGGGGAAAAAATAAATCCAAACTCCAGTTTTGCACTTGCCTTATATATGCTTTAAGTATTCTCCTTTCTTTTCTTGTATATTTTTATCTTCCCAATTATGTTAGCAGCTCCTTCAGAGCAGGGACCAAGCTTTCTACAGTAAACTACATTCAGACTTATAATTTAGAATTGATAATGATTCAGACACGGAACACATGATTTCTTAGCAAGCAAAATTTTTCAGACAGGTTTTTTTTCACCTTCTAGATTTTCACAGACATATTTTCAGAATCCATTCTAAAGTCTGCAACATTTTTTTAAACCAAACAAACACCCATGAAATTAAAGACCATTCACTATCTCGATATCACTATCTCGATTGAACCATTTTTGAGACTTAAAGTACTTTAATGATTAGGAAACATTATTATAGGAATTGACTTTCCATTTTAAGCTTAATTTTAAAAAAACACATCTTCTGAATTTCCATTATTTGTTTACGATACATACCTGAAAAAATAAAAACTTAATTCTTCAGTGGTCCCTGGGTTTGATTAGTACTTGCTTAAGTTGAGAACTTAAAAGATCTGTGATTTCAGTGCTACCTTTGCTTTCTCTGCTGTCAGAGATTTTAGCCTCTCCATGCCTTAGTAGATAGTCTTTTTTGAGCTATTACACAAAATATTCTTTCCTTATTTTGGCCAGTCTTTCACTGATAAGATTTGAACTTAGCTAGACCGGTCCTTGTACCACATCTCCAGAACCACATTTGAAGATCTTCTAGCAGTGTAGGACCTTCTAGAGCTTGTGCTCTACTGGCATAATCCCTCAAAGACCCAAGTCACTTTTATACCATATTAAAGAAACAGAAATTCACAGATGACCTGAAATTAATAAAACTAAGAAACAGAATATCCAGAATTAGGGACCATACTTTCCCTTGCTTAGACGTTTTAGGAAGATAATTGATAAGCTGGGGAGTATCCAGAGAAAGGTAAGCAAGATGGTGCTTGACTTCAAGATCATGTTCAGTTGAAGGATCTGGGAATATATATCCTGAAGAAGAGAAGATTAAGGGTAGCCATGAAATTTGTCTTGAAGTATTTGAAGAGTTATACATTGAACTCAAAGCCTTATCTAGTCCCTCCCAGCTCCTAACATTCTATGATTCAGCTTTTGTAAATGACATTTTTTTTTTTTTGTAAAATGACATTTTTAACTGACTTATTTCTAAGTTTGACTTGTACTAATTATGGCCTTCACCGCACCTCACTCACTCCCCAAATCCAACAGCTCATATTTTTTTTTTACCATTTATAACACCTATCTAATACAGAGGTTCCTAAAAAAAATAATAGTAATGGATAGGCAAGTTTTGTAACTTTTTAGTTGGCCTTTTAAGAAATTCTAAAGAAATCTAGATACTAAAAACCTGAAAAATTATTTTTCCATCTCTGCTCACAGCTGAGCCTACATGAATCTAAGTAAATTGTAGGAAAACTATGGAAAATGTGTGAACTCTAGTTAATGATAATAAATGTAAACTAAAGAGCTGTAGAAAAGTGGGTTATTAGACCCTGAAGAACCTTCATTCTACTCTACTTTCATATGGCAGCATCTATAGTCCACTTAAAGGTTTGGGATTTGGAGCATCACTTCTTAGGTGAACGTAGGAGCAATGGATTATCATCTATCTTGACTGAATACATAGATTTATTCTAGTGAATAAGGATGGCTTAATTTTAAATGATTTAAAGATCAACCTAAATGTAGCCTCCCATTTTTTTTTAAACACCTTGATTTTTTCAAGATGTGTTACCTTGAAGAATTGTGAGATTGGGTGACCTGGAAGAATCTGAACATCAAAACTAGGAATTAATTGAGGGTTTCTGCCTGTCTTAAATACTAGGTTTTAGGAATTAGATAATCATGACTACATCTGAGAAACTGGACATTATTTGACTAAGGAAAGTGATTTTTGTTTGGTCTTCATGTTTCATAATTTTTTTTTCTCTCATGATGACTATAGAAAGTGATTGATTGTGACTAAATTTGATACACTGCTAAAAGCATCTCCAGTAGACCATATTGTGGTTAATTGCTGATCATGAAATAAAATGGTAGCTGCTAAATGTTTTCAAATTGGCATATTGACCAATTAAATTTTTAACAGAGTTCAGTGTAAGTTAACATGTGGGAGGATATTCTAGAGTGTGTGTGTGGGAATGGGGGAGTGGATCAGGTCTTAGAGCAGTCAGTTTGTTAATTTTGTTTGTAGCTTAAAATTTTGCCTTTTATTCGATTAGAAATCTTTAAATCCAACAGATATTATGTCTTTTCTTTGTAAAAGACTCTTAGCCGAGTGCTGGAGATACAGAGGTGAAAAATAGCCCTTGCCCTTAAGGAGCTTATGATCTCCTGGTAGAAGGTCATATAACATGGACACAAACAATTAATATGAAGTTGAGTGTGACAGGAGAGATCTAGACAGTGTTCTATAAGGAAATTTGAGGACAGTAATTCCTTCAGGTCCTTGCTTGGTTTTGATTTTATGAGTTTGATAGTTGTTTAATGCTCACCCAGTTGCTGAGGAGAATTCAGCAGCAAGTTTGAGATTGCTTATCTCAGTGCTCTCTCTCTCTAGCCGACTGTAGAGCCCCCACATGAGCCCAACTGTTCTATATCTGTAGTGAGAATTGTGGGGAATAGAGAAAGGACAGCTTTTGATTCTTTGGTGTTAGCTCATGCTTTTAAGCAGTTCTTGCCCTTACTGGGTAAAAGTGAAAGGCATTTAAAAACATTCAGATGATTAATTAAATTGTCTCAGGCAGCTCTGCTGAGAGGAGCTGTCGGGATTTTTGAGGTGCATTTTGCCAAGTTGTCAGGTCTCTCCTGATGCAGAGCATAGCAGAGAGGGTAAATTCTGTTCTCATACATGGGGGCGGGGAGGAAAGGTATTAGGGTTCCCAGTTTCTGTGCATCCATGTGACTTCAGAGTAATTTTCATTATTAAAGGATGTTGGCCTCCAATCCATGCTAGGCTCCTAAATGAAGATATGTTCATTCTGTCGCTTAAAGTAGATTAGGCATTTGTGGAGGTAGAGGCCCTGGGTTCTAATCCTACACTAGCTGTGTGATCCAGAGAAAGTCCTTCACTTCTCTTTTCATATGTAAACTAAGGGATAAAGTTGCTGAGGGGAAATAATTTTGTAAACCTTAAATTATACACATATAAGTTGTTATTATCAAAACTGTTTGAGAGTCAAGGCCCCTCCCCCCCCCTTCACCCCCAAGCCATCCAAGGAGGGAGGTTCTCACTCTCTTGCTTCCTATCTTGAGTCTTTGAGGTCTGGCAATACCTTTTCCCTGATAGTGGCCCATCAGCCTGCCAGGACATGTTCTGGGCCCTACTGCAATGCTTGCTTGCTTTCAGTTCATCTCCAGATAGTAAGGTTTAGTAATTACCAGCCATCACAGTTTTTTGCTGGAATGGATTGGCAAAGGGACTGGCTTCCAAATGGGATTAATACTCATTATTCAGCAGTTCTCCTAGAGCTTTTCAGGGCAGTGAAGGCCCCCAGCCCCTTAGAGGGGCTGGTCTCTTTGCACTTTATGTAGCAGTTAGAGTACAGTGGACTCTAGGGTGCTCTCAGTACTGTAGGAGGTCTTTGAAGACCTTCTCTCCCCTCTCTGCCCATTTGTACCTAATTTCTCCATTAGAAAGTAATGACACAGACCAATTCCCTTTTGAGAAAGTTTTCCATCTCTGTCTTCAAGACTGACAGGGGAATGCTAAGCTGTAAGAAGGGAATTGAGAACACTCAGCTTTAATTTCAGTAACTACAGTGGTTCTCCATACAAACATCTGTACCAAAGGATAGGGAGAGGGCAGGCACAAAGGGGAGAAAATGAGAACATTCAGGGCTGCTTTAGGAAAACAAATATGGGTGAGATTTGATCTGGTTACATTTTCTTCCTTTACCCAAGCTCCATTTTACTCTGTTACTGCCCCTCTGCAGACAGAGCCACAGTATGTAAACAGGAGGAATGCCATGCTATTTCTCCTTCTTAACTTGTAGGAATTGTGGGGAAAGCACTAAGTAAATTATTTGTGAGCTTTTCTATGTTTGCATTGAAATCAGTATTTTTGTAAAATTACATCAGCCAGACCCTGGATGCTTATCAAACCAGGGGAGAATAGTGCCCGTGGGCATGTGAAGAAGTTGGATCTTTCAGCCCTAACTTCTTCCTTGGTGTAACCACATTTGTAGTTTGGGCTCCTTCATCTTGTATAGTTAAAATAGTACTTGAGTTTAGAACAAGAGGGCCTGAGTTTGAATCCCACTCTGACGGAAGGCAAGTCACTGCATCTCAGTTGGCTTCAGTTCCCTCCTGTGTAGAGGGTTTGAGCTGGAGATTGAGTGGTGGAGTAGGATGTGTGTTGGATTCAGATCCTCATTGTCTTGTTACTACCTGGGAAGCCTTGGTCAAGTCACTGAACCTCTCTGGGCCTGAGTTTCCTTATTGGCAAAATGAGGTTATTGGGCTCGGTAATCACTAAGGACCTTTTCAGCTCTGAATCCCACAGAGCTAGAACGGGACTGTAGAGGCCATGTCATGTCATCCAGCCTGCACCTAACCTTGTACAAGTTCCTTTTATTGCCTGTATCCCTGAGCAGAGGTCACCTGGCCTTTGCTTGAAGACCTCCAGGAGAAGTAAGCCTTGAGAAGCCACCACTTTTCAAGGTGTCAGATGTCACTTAGGAGTAGCCCAGCAGAACGCGAGATGTGTCTGCATTAGACACAGACTTTCCAGTGCTTCAGGAAGACAGCTGACATTTTCATGTGTGTGTGTGTGTGTGTGTGTGTGTTCAAGTCGCTATTCTTTAGTTCCTTCAGATATTCTATATAAGGCATGTTTTTTGAGACTCTTTCCAATCCTGGTCACTTTCTTGTGCATAGTCTTAAGTTTATCAAAGTTCTTCCTAAAAGGACTCCCCGAACTGAACACACAGAACAGTGAAGCTATCCATATTTCTTGGAGACAATAAATAAAACTGTTGATCTTTTCTTTTCATATGACCTATATATTATATCTTTTAATGTACCCTGTTTGTTTTTTCTTTTACTACCATATCATGTCAATTCATGTTGAGCTTTCATTTACACAAAATCCCATATCTTTAAACCATATTACTTTAGCCATGCTATATGTATCTTAAATTTATAAAGTTGATTTTTTTGAACCCAAGTTAAAGACTTGACATTTATAGCCTTATAAATTTCTTGAGCATTTTAACATGTCATTTTGGGTCATGATTCTATCTTCCATTATCTTAGCTTTCTCTCTCAAGTTGTGATCGACACAAAGTTGCCATTTGGGAGCCCATGATGAGCCTTCCCCTGGGGGATTTCAGTGTGCTTCTTATCTTTTACTTACTGCCTCAGTCTGGCAGCTGTTTATTAAACACACACTGTACACAGAGCACTGTTCTGAGCACTGGGGCACTTGTAATTTAGTATAAGACCTTAGTCCTTGCCCCCAGCAGTTTATAGTATAGCAGGAACAATAAGATATATATGTTTACACACATTATTTTTGTACTATAGTTCAGTTTTATTTGGTTTTGGAGGGGGTCAGAGAAGGCTTCAGAGAGGTGGTGGCATTTTAGTTCATTATCAAAGGACGGGTAGGAATTCATCTGGAGAAAGGTAGAAAGGTGCCCTTTCCAGGCAAAGAAAACAGTGAGGACAAAAGGCAGATTAAGTCCAGTGAATAAACATTTGTGCATCTACCGTGTTTCCCCGATGATAATAAGACACTGTCTTATTATTTTTTTGGACAGAAAAACACCACAGAGGGCTTACTTTCAGGGGAGGGCTTATTTTAATGAACATTGACAGCAATTTTAATAAACAGGTAAATGTGAACAAAAAAATGTACCTTTATTCAATAAGCAAATCACTGGGGAAGAACAGGATGATGCGCTCACTGCTGCAGCTTTGATTGGATGCAGCTCGGAGCGCGGTGTGCGTTTCACGGCGGGGGGGGGCGGGGAACGGTGCATACAGAGGGTACCGTAATGTAGCGTGTAGTGCAGGGGATCACCTTCACTACAGTAGCAATCTCAATAGGGCTTATTTTTGGGGGAGGGCTTATTTTAGAGGAATCTTACACAGTAAGGGGAGGGCTTATTTTCGGGATAGGTCTTATTATCGGGGAAACACAGTAGGAGCTTGATGAGATTAGAATACATGTAGGGGGGAGAACTATGAGATCAGTTTAGAAAGTGGGCTGAGGCTGGGACATGCTGTGAAAAGCATTGAATGTTGGGCTAAAGTGATTGAACTTGGGAGCCAATTGAGAGGAAAAGACAAATAGGACAACCATTCCCTTTTCTGCGTAAGAAATACTTGAATTTCAGTTCTGCCTCTTAGACCTGTATGAACCTCTCTGGGCTTCAGGTTTGATCCTCATCATTTATGAATTACCTACTGTGTGCAGGCACTATGCTAAGCACTAGAGATACAAAGAAAGGCCAAAGGCAGTCCTTTCCCTTTAGGCCCTCACAGTCTAATAATGGGGGAGACACAAGCAAATACACACACACACGCACACATACACATACACACTGTATATACAGGATAAGTAGGAAATGATAAAGAAGAGGCACTAGGATTTAGAAGGATTGAGAAAGACTTCCTCTAGAAGTAGGATCTTAGATGGGAGAAGGCGGCCTGGAAGTAGAGAGGAGGAAATTGTTATAGCTAACATTTATATAGCACTTAAGATTTGCTAAGCATTTTACAAATAAAGTGTAAAATGTCTCACTTTCATCCCTCAACCCTGATGGATAGGTTCTGTCATTCTCTCCATTTTACAGATGAGTAAACTGAGGCTAGGAGAGACTGACTCACCCAGGGTCACATGCCTAGTAAGTGTCTGAGGCAGAATTTGACTGAATCTCCTGGTTCAGGGCTCTATCTGCTCTGCCATCTAGCTGCCTCATCTGTAAAATGAGGGAGCTGAACTAGATGATCCCTAAGGTCCCTTCAGCACTGTGATCCTATGATTCCGGCCACCTTCCAAAGAGTGGATTGGAAAATAGAGAAGATGGAGGTAGGAAGACCTGTGAGGAGGCAATTGTAGTAGTGGTCTAGTGGGCTGATCAGATGTTACATCCTTTATTTTTTGCCTTTTTCCTCCCTCGCTTCTCCTGTCTGCCCCCTCTCTGCCAATATCAATCCCTTTTCTATGACTCTTAAGCTAATTTTGCTATATTTCATGGGCAAAGTGGAGAGTGGGCTCCTAGGTGTGATTTGAGAGGCCCTTGGAATGTTTCCCCTTCACTCTCTGCTACGTTATCTCCCCTATCCCAGTTTGTTGCAATGTTGAAAATACCTGTCTTAGAAATCTTTTTCTCTGAATCCTCTTCTCAGATGCAAATACAGAAAAAAATAGCTTGTGGTAGTAGAAGGAACACTGGATTAGATAGTCAAGAGACTGGAGTTTGAATCCAGCCCTGCTACTTACTAGTTCTGTGACTACAGAAAAATTACTTAACCTCTCTGTGCCTTCCTTCTCTTAAAGAGACTAGATGAGGACCTTTCAAGCCATAAAGAGTACGTCTGAAATGGCCCCTAAGCTCCATAAACTTTGTCATCTCTTTGAAAGTTTGGAGCAGTGGGGAAGCATTTTCTGCTTCATGCAGCTTTGACTTGTCTTCTTTGTCACTCAACAGAGCAGTAAACTGGCCTGTCTCTTGGACCAACAGGTGATCGTCTTCATGTTCTCCTCCATGGGTGCACACAGATGCTTTTTTAAAAAATCACTTAAGGAAAAGTAATTGAAAAGCCACTCAATACAAATCCCTTAAGCCACGCATGATGGTGACACTGGGGAAAGCTTCAGGCTGGCCAGGAGTCTGAAACATGGGCACCATCTGTGTTCCAGCAACTCCTTGGCCAAATTACATTCCAAGCCTTTCTTTCCAGCACTATTTTTCATTAAATGAATTGAATTTGTTGGAAATCGCCTGGCTATAAATATTCCCTCCTGCCCAGTACAGTCAGGTTATTACTGCTCCCCAAGTCAGTGCTTCAGAACAGAGCAGAAGGCGACTAGCACTCTTTGTGAAATGAAAAACAGAAATAAAAAATGCTGGGCTGGAGGAATGGGGGCAGCAGGGAATTCTGCAGAGAATATTTCCCCCTCTCAGCCACTTCAGATTCCTGGCCAGAAATTTTAAATGTTGTTTGATAATGAATGAATGCATTTGGAAGGGAAGCAATATAATATCATTTAGTCTTTTTAAAATTAAGATTGTTTCTCTGAATTTCTGCTGAGAAAGTAACAATGACACTATGGTAGTTGAAACAGGAGTCATAATGCACTTAAAATTGTGAGATTTCAGCCTACAGTTTTAGAAGCTGTTTGCTCTGAGTCTTTTTACTTGATGGAGAAACAGATACAAGATACTATATAGATGATATTTCACAATTACCTTTAGGCCTTATAAAACATTTTTTCCCCACAATAGCTTTTTAACTTAGGTAGAATAAGTGCTTTTTTTTTTCTTTTTCTTTTTGGAGTGGGGCAGGCAGGGCAATTGGGGTTAAGTGACTTGCCCAAGGTCACACAGCTAGTATGTCTTAAGTGTCTGAGGCCATATTTGAACTCAGGTTCTCCTGACTCAACTCGAGGGCTAGTGCTCTATTCACTGCGCCATCTAGCCACCTCAATATAAGTACTTTTAATCTCCATTTTAAATATGAAGAAACTGTTTATTGACTTGTCCATGATCACACCGCTAGTCTTGTCTCAAAGCAAGGATTTAAACCCACTTCTTCTGCCACACAGCCTAGTTATTTGTTCCTCTACAGCCCACTGCCTCTGAGATTTGGTAAAGACTTAGAGAATCATGAAATTTTAGAATTACTTTTAAAGGGACCTTACAAGTCATTCAGTTCCAGTCTATAAATCCCCTCACTGGCCTGAATACTTGTAAGTATTCATTACCCTTTTCTACTTGTAATTCAAACATTACAGTGGAAGAATGCTAGACATGTGCCTTAGGTACTCGTCATACTAAGAATCCCCTGATTACTCTCCTGATTTCTTCCCTCAGAGACCATTTTTCTAGGATTCATGACCCTTCCTCCCTTTCATTTCTTTTGTTTTCTAGTAGAAAAAAGTAAGGGACAACAGATGAACAGCCTGAGTGTTATCCTGGTGCAGAAAAGATGTCATCTAGTCCAACCCCCACACTTTTTCAGATGAGAAAATAAAGAGGCCAAAAAACTTTCTCAAGTCCCAGAGATAGAATAGTGGAATAGGGACTTAAATATGGGTTTTCTGACTATGAGAACAGTATCCTTTACATTATATAATGCTTATCCCATATTTGTATTCCTCTTAAGGCACAGATCTGACCATATCACTACTGCCCTGTTCAGAAACTTTCAGTGGCTCCCTATTACCTCTAAAGTAAAATACAAATTTTCCATAGTATATAAAGTCCCCCTCGACCTGGGAACCTACCTTTCATGGCATTCCCATTCTGCTACACCAGTCAGTTTGGACTACCATTCTTCCCCTCCCCTACCCCCCAACCAAACTCCACATTCTGTTTCTTGCCTTTGTACCTTTGCAGAAGTTAACCTCTTCCCATTCCCACTTTACCCTGTGCCTGGAATTCACTCCCTCCTCTCTCTGCTTCTTAGAATCTTTAACATCCTTCAAGAAAGCTCAACTCAAGTTCCTTAGGTGAAGTCTTCTCCCCTTACATCCTCTTCCTTCACCCCACCATTGTTATTGCCCTTTCTTTCCCTCCTAAAATTACTTTGTTATTATATTTATCTGTATATATGTTAAATCTCGCTCGCCTCCTTTTTCCAAGTAGAATATAAACTTCTTGAGGGCAGGGAATGTTTCCTTTTGTCATTTTGGTCTTTACATAGAGTTCCTTGTACATTTTCAGGCACTTCATAAATACTTATTGATTTGATTATAGGGGGTGAATTATAAGGGGATATTTTTCTAGTCCTTCCCACATTTTACTTAGTATGTGACTATATAATGCACTTATACATAGAATCTAGGCATTGGAAGTTACTTCAGATCTTCTAGTCCATCCTTTACTTGAGCAGAAGTTCCCTCTACAACATCTCCAATAAGTAGTCATACAGCCTCCCCTTAAAAATCTCCAGTGATGAGGAACCCATTCGGTTAACATGATATGCCCAAATAACTACCTTCTTCCTGATATTTGTTACATCACATTTGTCCTCATCTTGGACACAGTGTAGTTATCTTTTCCCTTCATCATATAGACTATCATGTGGCATAATTAAAAGGAGAAGGTAATTGGAGTAAAGAGTCTTGCGTTTGAATACTGGTTTTATCACTCACATTTCTGAATCAGGTCAAGTTTCTTCAGCTTGAAACTGAGACCTCAGTTTCCCCCGTCTGTAAAATAGGCTTTAGTAATACTTATAATACAGAAGTCACAACTTGGTTGTGAGGAAAGCAGGATGAAAATATAAATTGTAATTGTAATCTTCAATTCTTCTTTCTATGTTCTGTGCCATTGCTGCCACCCCACTCCAACCCCCAATCCCTCAATTGCTTTTTCTCTTGCCAAATGAATATTCTGTACTAACTTTATTTTGAAGGAAAATCAATTTCCACACTACACTTAGGGTTTTTTTTTGGGGGGAGACAACTGAGCCTCTTTTAAATTTTAGAACTGTCTAGTAGCCGTTTCTACAAGTTCTAGGAAGGAATCTATTCTTTTCCTGTCAACTCTTTGGGAGAGTGAAATACATTTGTTTGACACTTTGATGAAGGGGGCAGGAGGAGACTTTGTCCATATCACTGAAGTCTCATTGTGGGTGTTCATTCCACTGTGCAGCTCAACAACTCTTTACAACTTGTAACCTTAGAGTTAGTTGCCTGGAGTCTTGAAAGGTTAAGAGACTTGATCCTGGCCATATGGCTAGTAGTATATGTGTCAGAGACAGGGTTTGAACCTAGGCTCATCCTCTATCCACATCCTATCCATTGAATATTCTTTTTTAAGTGTTAATACCGTTTCTTAACTTCGTGGCTTTTTTTAATGGGTCAGAATAATGCATATCAGATTCTTATTCATTAATCCCCAAGCCACTTTGTTAACAATCAGTGGTTTTCCTGTTGCTTTTCTTAAATGCTTGCCAGCTTCATTCCATGTAGATAGAACCACAGCACTAGCTAACCCTGACAACTTTGGGTCTAGCTCCTAGTAAAAAGGAGCATCTTCAGTTTCTGTGTTTAGTTGAGTTGTTAAAAGCATGGTGCCATTTAGACAGTCTTCCCTTACCTCCACCATCTTAATCCCTGCTTCCTTTTTATGTAACTGTCCTCCAGGTCCAGTCAGCAATCATTTTTTTAAGAACTTGCTATGTACTCTGCTAGGCACAGGGGGCACAGAGATGAAAAAAAAACACAACACAATCTCTGCCTTCAGAGTACTTACAGTCTACTAGTGAGGATATAGTATGAACCTAAATATAATGCAAAGTTGATTATGACAGTGATAAAGGAAAAGCCCAGACAAGATGCTTTAGGAAAATTTTAACCTCAACAGTATGAGGTAGTTCAAATATTACCCCCAATTTAGAAGTGTGGAAACTGACATTTAAAGAATTAAGTGCCTTGCCTTAGGCTACAGTGTAAGCATCAGACCTTAGACCATAGATTGTCAGAGCAAGAAAAGACCTTACATCTAGTCCAATCTCCTCATTTTATTATTATTATTTTTTTTTTTTGAGGAAGAAATAGACCCAAGAGGAGACATGAAGGGGCTTGCCCAAGGCTGCACAGTGGAGTGGTTGCAGAGCCAGAGATTGGATGATGAAAAAGTGGGAACAGAATCTAGGCAGGGTGGGGGTTACAGAAACAAGATGGAATCTAAATGTGTGTGCTCTACTTTTTTTTTTTTGGCAGTGCACCTGCCGAAAGGACATGGTGAAAATTTCAATGGATGTTTTTGTGAGAGTGCTGCAGCCAGAGCGCTATGAACTGTGGAAACAAGGAAAAGATATTACTGCTTTGGACCACATGAAACCCACTGCACTAACTAGTCCCGAACTGATGGCTTGGAATGAGACCAAGGCTGTGCTGAAAGCTAAACTCCTTCGGAGGTAAGATTTGTCATGAACAGGATTATTCTATAGGATCAGTTTCAGTCACTATTGCACTCCTGGCATTCTGAAAGCAAGACAGGGCCTAAAGGCAGTCCTCATTGGGAAAAAGAGAGATTTCTAGTTCCCATTCACAGACAGCAGGCAGAGGTATGGACGTTTTCAAACTGTCTCAATCTTTTTCCTTCTCTACTTTCAACCTTTGTCTCTGTATTTCTGGATGAAGGAGTCTCTGGTGAAATGTGTATATTTCTATAGTTGATGTGCCCCAAGGGAGAAAGGTAGAGCATTACAGACCCTGCCTTTTTCTTTAACACAAGAAAAATCTGTTGGTAAGCCCTCTGGCCTATTTTAAATAGTGCCATCAAAGGAAGAGAACTTTCCTTCCTTTCCTTTTACCACCTTTGTTCAGCTAGAAATTAGCCTGTTACCCCCTAAGTTTATGCTTTTTGGGACTTTCCTTTCTTCTCCGACATCACAAGCTTGTATCACCTACTTCTAAAATAAAAGTATCTATTGCAGAGAAAGTTTAATTTCTAGGGAAAGAGTACCCTGTTTCTCTTTCACAGAGAGGATGTTCAAAACCTTCTTGGCTTGTGGGAAATGGCTCCTCCTCCAGTAAGTTAGCTGGCCTTTAGTGATACTTTAAGGGACGTATCTATAGTGTCCATCTTGCCTTAGTTTTTCCTGAACACTTAAAAAAAAAAGACTCACACAGTTTGTGATGCCACAGTGTGATTTCTAGAATTACCAAAAGACCTTGTTGTGACAGAATTTTTTCAGCATTCCAAGTGAGTACAATTTAGAAGCTTCTCAGATTTACCTTTAAAAACTCCATAAACACTCCAGAGTTTCCCTGAAGTGTTTGTTGACTCGAATAGAAAGGTGCTTCAGGGGCTGTTTTGGTGGATGGTGGGAAGGAGTCACAACTTATGAAGGGCAGGAGTCTTCAGGCAAATATAGATTTAAGCATCAATCTTTTGTCTAGGTTTAGAAATTATCTTTGTACAAAGGATACCTCAAAATTGTGTAGCAGTTGTGCGTAGCAGTGGGGGAACTTTCTAAACATGCTTGCTCTTCTTCATAAACATACATTTTTAGCTTTGTTATTCATTCCAGAATGCCTGTGCAAGTGTTATCTGGGTCTGTCAAGGGTACCTCTTTGCCATCAGATGCAACAACAGAATTCTCATATGGGGTCTGGCAAATACTACCTATGCCTTTTTTGAATCTGAACTCAGTGCTCAATTGACCCTTCAGGCTTTGTATTGGGGAATGGTGGGGGTGTTTAATGAAGGAACATTTCACTTCATCAAACTCCTTAGAAGGTTTGAAACTTTTTTCTCATCCCTACTTAACATAGATCCTGGCCTTCAGATGGAATTTAGGCATCTCCCAAGAGCTGGTGAGCAATAGCAATGCTTTTTATACTGATCCATGGTTAAGTAGAGGACTAAATTCTGAGATGTTGGAGGCAAGAAAGTTCTCCTTGAACAAGCCAGGTGCAGGGGAGAAGAAATTTCACTTCAGTATTCAGAATATAATTCTTTTTTCCAGCTGTTTTTTTTAAGGGCTTTATTTAACTTTGCATAGTTCCACTCACACCTATAACCCTCACACTGTAACCCTATTTTATAAACTGCCTACTACCACTTTTATGCATTTTGGGACATTTCAGCTTCATCTCCGGATCCTGTATTCAAGTTGTCTGGTCCTTTTTTTTGTTAAATGAAAAATATTAGATTAGTGACCTGATCGCCTCTGTTCCTATCACCAAGAGTAAAGTTAGTCTTTCTCTTTTATGCTATCTTTTATTGTCTTTATTACTGATTTCCTGTTATTTCTCTGTGTCACAAGAAAACAAAGTTCTGGTTGGGGCTTACATTTTTTTCCCCCCAACTCTCTTTTGGCACTTGTATCTTTTTTTTTTTTTAAGCAATTGGGATTAAGTAACTTGCCCGAGGTTACATGGCCAATTATTTTGTGTGGGTGCCAAGTATCTGAGGCCGGAACCGATCCTGGGTCTCCCTATACCGAGGCTGTCACTCTTACTCACTGCGCCACCTGGCCACCCCTGGCACTTGTATCTTAAAGGTGAAATGTATATACAGACATAGCCCTAGCTAGAGAAGATACTCTGAAATGGTATTTGCATAGTAGTTGAATTTATTGTGCTCCAAACTAATTGGTCAACAGAGCAGATTGCCAATATGTGGGAATCACATTTCCAAAACTATAATCAGCATAGAAGGTTTTATAAATGACTTGCCAATAGGACAACCAAAATCAAGATGAAATGAGAACTAGGTCTCTGTTAGTCATGCTTACTACAGGAAGGAAGGGAAAAAATCCCAACTTTTTCAAGAGGAAAACTGAATTACCAGAGATCTGGATGTTCCGTGTGTGTATGTGTGTGTGTGTGTACATGTACATATAAACATGACATACATACATATATCCATTTACATACATATCTCTATATTCTATGCATATACCTCTTTTTCTTCCCCTCCCCTACCTCCTCACATTTGTACCTCCTTCTTTGAACATACACGAGGTTACCTGTGCTTTAAGGGAAAAGAAAGTACCAAGTAAACTAGTGCTTTCATTTCAACATTTATTGCTTCTCTCTCTCCCCCCACAGAAGCCTTCCCTTTTGTTGGCCTATGGCATTTTCATATTCTGAGAGTGGGACTGAATAGCAACTTTTAAAATGTTACTAAGGCTATCATTTGCTTTAAAACCTTTGCTATGGTAATACTGATTTTTTAAAAAGTAATTGAGATCCCTTTTTCTTTGGAAAGCTTGATTGATGACTAATTTTTTTAAAGCTGATGACCAGAACTGATCCAGCTCATTCCTACAACTGAAATGGTTTACTTGGGTAAGGAGGAAATATGGCTTCATTCTGCAGCACTCTCCTCTCTCTGCTCCTCCTTCCCTCCAAAGTATCTGTTTGCAGTTGTAGATATGTAGATAGCCTTTGGCTTACTCAGTCATGGAGATAGATACACAAAGCTTTGAAAGAAAGGCTGGAGAACACTTATATGTATATGTGTGTGTGTGTGTGTGTGTGTGTGTGTGTGTGTTTCCCCGATAATAAGACACTGTCTTATTAATTTTTTTGGACAGAAAAACACCAGAGGGCTTATTTTCAGGGGAGGGCTTATTTTAATGAACATTGACAGCAATTTTAATAAACAGGTAAATGTGAACAAAAAAATGTACCTTTATTCAATAAGCAAATCACCGGGGAAGAACAGGATGACGCACTCACTGCTGCAGCTCTGATTGGATGCAGCTCGGAGCGCGGCGTGCATTTCAAGGGGGGGGGGGACGGTGCATACAGAGGGTACCGTAATGTAGCGTGTAGCGCAGGGGATCACCTTCACTACAGTAGTAATCTCAATAGGGCTTATTTTCGGGGGAGGGCTTATTTTAGAGGAATCTTACACAGTAAGAGGAGGGCTTATTTTAGGGATAGGTCTTATTATCCGGGAAACACGGTGTATATATATAAAACCAATATATTACTGGTTTAAAGGGAATTGAAGCAGTCTGTCCCTCTTTATCCTTCCCTTCTCCTGTTTCTCCCCCTTCCTTCCCCTCTTCCTTCCTTCTCTCTCTCCCTGCTTCCTACCCCTTTCCTTTCTCCCCTCCCCCATTAACATTTTTTTTTCCTTTTAAAAATAAAATACTTGCAGGTTGTCATCCTGTAAGAGGAACATCACAGCTACTTCTCCAGAAATATCTTTTTAAGACTTTTTCCTCCTTTCCTTCATCCTCCCCTGCTCCCAGATATACTATTCTGAAGGGGACCCTATTACATTGGGATGTATGGTTGCTATGAATAGGCTATTTAGTCATATTCTCCATATGTTGAATCTGATGTTGTCCTAGTGTAGCTACATTTGCCAGATGTTTATTACCTTGGGAGTGAAACCATTTTGTGGGTTCCCTTGCTAGTGGAATTTGGGCATGTTACTCAGGGCCTTATTTCATAGACTGGATTTCTGAAGCTTTTTTCCTTCTTTGGGTATCACAATATCATAAAATCTCTGAACAAGAAGAAACCTCAAGAAGCTAATCTGGCTAAACCAATTCCTGAGCAAGGATCCCCTTAACAACAAGTGGTCATTCAGACTTCCAGAAGGGGAGAGCCCACTAAATCCCAAGGCAACCAACCCATTATACAATTCACTACATATTATTCATAGTAAATAGAACTCATTCATTAAGCATCTGCTATGTGCCAGGCACCACACTAAGCACTGGGAATACAAATAAGAAAAAAAAAGACAGTTCTTACCTTCAAACAGCTTACAGTCTAATGGGACAAGACAACACAGAAAAGGAAGCTGAGGTGGGGCAACCAGGGAGTCCTGAGCATGAGAACATGATGTTTGTGTTGTGGAAGCCACAGTGAACTACTGATGGAAAATGAAGTTACCTGGCAAGCTCTGAGCCTTCTTTAAAGGTTTTAGGAGTGCTCAAATCAGAAGGAAAGAGGCAGCTGAGGGTGCTGAGACAATGCACAAGAGACTGCTCCTGGGGTTTTTTGTTAGTCTGCTTCCTGCTTTCTTCACTAAGTAGTTTTTAAAATTAAGGTCAGCTAAGGTTTTCTGAAGTGGAGTGGCCTACTTAGTGAGATGGTGGGTTTACTTATCATTGAAGGTCTGCAAACAGACTGGATGACCACTTTCTGGGGATACTTTAGAAGGGATTCTTGGGTCAGGTATAGGTTGAATTTGTTGGCATCTTAAGTCCCTTTCAAATTTTAGATACTGTAATCCTCTGTAATGAGATATATTAGATCATAGAACCACGTAGTTACATGATCAAAGGGTTCATGGAGTCTATCCCCTCCATTTTACATGTGGCCAAGAACCAGAGAGTGATTTGCCCAAGTTCACATGGGAACTAAGTAGAAAAGCTGGGATTTGAATCCAGATTCTCTGACTTCTAATCGAGGTCTTTTTCTACTATGTCAAGTTGCCTCCTGCAGGATAGGCTCACATATACAGCTGAAGGGATGAGCCTGGAAGTGTTACCTAGACAACTTTGGTCCCATAAGAGCATAGATTAAATGTTGGACCTAAAAGGTCATTGAGGCCAATCTACTCATTTTATGGATGAGGAAACTGAGGCCCAGAGAATTTAATTACTTACAGGGTCACTCAGCTAGTAAATGTGTGATGGAGGATACAAACCCAGGTACTTCTGATTCCAAGTCCAACATTCTACCTATACCACACTGCCCCCATCTTGCTCTCCCATAGCTTAAAAACAAACAAACAAATAAAAGTCCTCCACAGGCTATCTAATGAGCTTTTCTCTTGTTTCTTTTTAAGGAGAGTATTGAAAAACCTGTCACCTGATCTTTTCAGCAGGTGTGCTTTGCTGCGCCCCTCCCCCCAGATACCTGTGTGTCTGTTTACCCTTTTAGAAAAATTAACTACGCATCATACAGAATATTTTACTTTTCTCTGGTGCTTCACATTTCCCAAGATCTCGTATGTGAAGCTCAAAGGGGGACTACTAAGTAACAAAATTAAAGTGTTTTTCTTTTTGAAGAGAGACTGTTTTTAGGAACTTCAGCAGAGTTGATCCTTATGGGTTCAGCTGAATGTTCCTGCTAATGAATATCTTGCAGGTGTGAAGTTAACATCTATACTTAGAGGGTGACCATATGGTTGGAGTCTAGCAATTATAAGTGACTATATGTGTAGATTCATTTTTCCTCTATTAATGATTATTTTGGTTTAGTATCCCCCTCCCTTCTTCATTCAGTTTGTTGCCTCATTAAGGGCTTTTGCTACCTTCTTTAACTCTACTCCAGTTCTAATTAGCAGGCTGATTTCTGGACAGGCTCTGGGAATGGGGGTAGCTGGATCTCTATTCCATCTGAGACTTAGGTGGTAGGTAGCTGTTGGAAGGATTCACTCTGCTTTATCATTCTGTAGCAGATGTAATGGTGCAGAATGGAAAAAGCATATGGAAGCTGCCACTATCTCCAAGTTTTCTTTTTACTAAAATTGGTGACATTTACAGCTCTTTAGAACAGACTTTGCTCCTAACTAATGAAGCATTTTTTATTTTACTTAACCCTTCTCTGCCCTCCTCAAAAAAAAAAAAAGAGGTGACAAAAAGAAAGCAGGAGTAGAAAGTATATATCTGCCTTATTGTCACCCCAGTGAGTGTCCATTGATTCATCCAAGTTACCCTCTCTTAGAGGGAGAGGTATTGTCCTCAAGAGAAGAGTCTTGAGGATTAAGGACATGTATAAATATTCTGTTTATTTTGCCAAGATTCAGCTCAAATGGTAATATTCTTCTTCCTTAATTTATAGACCTGGTGGTCAAATTTGCAACAAAAAGGTCTGAGGGGGATGGCTGGGTGGCCCAATGAATAGAGCACAGGCCCTGGAGTCAGGAGGACCTGAGTTCAAATACCAGTCCCAGACACTTAACACTTTCTAGCTATGTGACTTGGGTCAAGTCACTTAACTCCAATTGCCCCGCCTTCCCCCTCCAAAAAGAAAAAAAAAAAAGTTCTGAGGACTTTCCCTCTTCTTATCTTCCCTTTTAGCAAAAGCTTACCTTTCACAATATCTCTAGTTTCTCCACTGACCATTTGTTATGGACATTGTAGAAAGAGATTCCTTCTTATACTTTTGGACAGAATGATCTATAGAGTCCCTACCAGCTCCAAAGATTGGGGTGTTTTGGGATTCGTTATCTTCTCTAGCCTGACTGGAAATGTCTGTTTGGGGATTAATAAAGCTATTTCTAGAGGTTCTTTTTCATCTAAAGGCAGTCTTCCCCACAGAGGAAGTACTCTCTAGGCTTTCCTCTTCCCTTGAGTTGGAATTAGATAAAACTGACAGTTTCTTGTCTGCCTACTCTTGGTTTCTTCTTTTTAGTCTACATAAACTGTTCTCTTTATTCCTTTTGTTGCTTTCTCCAAGCTACTCTTTGTCTTGTGGAGTGAATTTGTAAGCTCACCCATTTCTCTTTCCTTCAACTGTATTAAAAGGGTCTGCACAGCCATAATATCATTTTCCTAGGGACATTCTACTCTGAAATAAAATGAAGCACTCTTTGTTTAGGAATATTCTTCTGGCTCTCCCTTGCCCTGCCCTGCCAAGTTCCTGGGAATTGGAAAGGAAAGAAGCTAGTTTTTCCTAAAGTATGCTTAAGGTGGAAAAGGGGAGCTCAGAGTGAAGTAGTAAAAATGGGAATTTGTATGTAATATATTCGCAATATTCGTGTATGGGGGGAAAGTAAGGGAGGGGAATTAAAAAGCTAGACAGGGAAGTGTAATTAGATAATGTCTTAAAGAGATGAAGAAAAATCTTAGGAAAAAAAACCCTGAAAATTTACATTCTAGACAAATTAGTCTGAAGGAAAACAGACACTGGAAAAAGACTGAGGAGGAGAGAAAACCAAATATAGAAAGGAAGAGAGAGCAGAACAGAAAGCCTGGCCTATCGTAAGTCAATTCTTTTTACTCTCTTCCAGGAAGTTTGTTTGACATTTTCATCCAGAATTCACACTCAATTCAAAGCATCCCTTGTCTCCTTTATACCTAAATATAAAGTACCACTCCTTTGACTTAGAGTGTCAAAGAAGCTTTTTCAGAAGTCCGTTGGGTGTCAGGCTTGGCTTCCCACTTCTAGATGTCATCAGCATCCTCTGCTTGGCATCAGCACTGCACCCATGTTTGACCATTTCCCTTGCCCTTCCCTCTTTCAACCCATTCTTCCTTTATCACCCGAACCCTTTTCCCTACCTCTCCTCCCCAGAGAAAGTGTTCTCCCTACTCCTCCTGATGGAGCAGATATGATGGCCCAAGTGATGGAGGTTCTCTCAAAGAAGGGAGGGAGGAGGGTGGTTTTGTTGGTTTTATGTACTTTAACCCAGAATGTCAGATTACTTTCACAAATCTACCATCCTAGGTCGCACAGAAAAAGAAGCCAGCCTAGGCGGCATAAGACAGAAGACCAGAAGTCTTTGGGAGAAGTTATGGCTGCAGAAACCCTTTTGGAGGAGGGCAAAGTGAAGGAAGAACCCAAACATGGACCTGACCTAGAGGAAGAAGAGCAGCACAAAGCCCCTGAAGGTGTCGAAGGTGAGTCACAAGCCACTTGTCAGTGTTCTTCTCTCAAGCCCCAGATTGCTCATTATCAAGGGCTTGGCACCACATGATGTTTGGGGGTTGGTTTGTTTTTTGGAGGGGAGAGTGGCAGAGGGAGGTGGTCTGTATTAACTCATTAAGCCTTCCATCAAAGTTGGCAAGGCATTTAAATGCAGAGATGCAATCACATCCTTAAAGTATTGAAATAAGCTTATTGTTTCTTTCAACCAAAAGATCAGTGGAGTCAGTCGGTTCTCACATACACAGCAGCAGTAGATTTTTCCCCCTCTCTCTTTAAAAATTCAGTTCAAATAGCTTTTTTTGGCAGGGTTGGAAGTTTTTGCCAGAGCTATTACAGTTTTGTAAAAATGTATATTACAGGAGTTGTGTTTTTTAAAAAACATTTCACAAAGAAATGAATCAGTATATTTTATCAGCCCCATTCTAACCAGGATGGCAGCTGTTCATGACTGACAGAAAAGTGGAGTGTGTCTGCCTTCCCTCCCTGCTGTAGGGCACTTCCCACCCCCTTTCCCGCCTATAAATAAATAATACCCCTATAGGTAGAGAAAGTCAAACTGGATTTCTTTTCCAGCACTTGAACAAGGTGAAGGGATATAACAAGACAGTTTACATGCTGGGTCCTTGTTTTATAGTTGGCATTTCGGAAGCCTATGACCAGGGCTAAGAAACAGTTTTGCACGTGTTCTAAAATCCCTGCTCTGTCTTATGGCACAGTGAGTCCTTTGGAAGATTCTCTTGTCATGCGAGGAAAACGTGAAGGGAACAATAGGATTCTTTCTCTCCCCATTATTTACAAGTGAATATATATATATTTAGTGCATTATGATAAATACCCTGGTTTAGCCATAAATTTAGGAGTCATAACAAATGGCCCCAAATGCTTGTGTTTCTTTTGTACTAGGGATGTGGAATAAAATATCATTTTAAAAAACATGACCTTTTGACTCTTAAGAAAGGACAATTCAGCTTTGTCCTTGTTGAGAATATTATATCATTTCAAAGAATTACAACCATAGAATCACAGAATTTAAAAACTAGTTTGTTATTGTTTAGTTGTTTTTCAGTCATGTCTGATTTTTCATGACCCCATTTTGGGGTTTTCTTTTTCTTTTTTCTGCTTTTTGGAGGGTGTAGTTGGGGTTGTGAGTTTCCCAAAGTCACATGGCTAGTAAGTCATTTGGGGGTTTTCTTGACAAAGATTCTGAAGTGGTTTGCCATTTCCATCTCCAGTCCATTTTACAAATGAGGAAACTGAGGCAAACAAGGTTAAGTGACTTGCCCAGGGTCACACAGGTGTGGATTTGAAACCCAGGTCTTCCTGACTCCTGACCTGGCATTCTATCCACTGTACCAGCTAGCTGCCCTTAAAAACCTTTAGGACCTTAGAATAGTTCATTAGATTTGGAAATGAGCCTTATAACATTAGAGCATTAGAATATGAAAACTGAAAGGGGACCTTAGAACATAGGATTTTTATTAGATGATCACTGATGTTCAGTTTTTTTTTAATTTTTGTTAATAACTTGTTTTTTCATCTAAATTTTCTTCTTTATCCTCCTTGTCTCTCAGAGTCAGCCCATATAATAGAGAATTTGAAAATAAAAATAAAAAATAAAAGAAGAGAAAAAAAGATAAGCAAAACAGATCAATGCATCAAAAAAAGTCTGACTATATACAGTGTTCCACATCCATGGGCCCCTACAACTTCTGCTGAAGAGTAGAGGAAGCTGTCCTCTCATAGCTCTCTTACTTGGGAAGAACCTTATTCAAGCATTCACTTTCAGTGTTTTGTTGTTATTCTTTCCATTGCTATAAACAAATTGTCATTGTTTTTTTCTCGACTCTGCTAACTAAGCTCCGCACTAATTCCTGCAAGTCTTTCTCCATATTCTTCATGTTTTATCTTTTTTTTTTTACAGTACAATACCATTCTGTTACATTCATGCACCACAGTTTTGGGATATGATGTCAGTCAGAAGGTGTCTTAAAATCAACCAGCAAGCATGTATTAAAGGCCTGTTTTGCCCTGTGTTGCACTGTGCTGGGTGCTAGCAATAGAAATATCGAAAAAGGAAATATTCCCTACCTTCAGGGAGCTTCTATTCTCTTGGGGGAAATGACGCATACATATGTAGTACTTTAAGGTATCTCTCCCATTTTATACTTGAGGAAACTGTGTGTTTTACCTGGGATCATACAGCCAGTAAGCGTCTGGAGTTGGAATTGAATGCAGGTCTTCTGACTGTAGGCCCAGCACTCTGTGCATAATGGTGCCACCTAGCATTAAGTTACATACTTATGATTATCACTTTCCATTTTACAACTGAGGAAGCAGGCTCAGGATGGTTAAATGACTTCTGTATTGTCACACCAGGTAATAAGTTGGGAACTTTTAATTTAGGTCTCTTTTGGATATAATACCTTTTCCACTATGCTCTATAACAAAACGTCCAAACTAAAAAGAACCTTGGGGTAAGAATATTAAAGGTAGAAGGAACTATAGAAACTACCTAGTCCAATCCCCCTGTTTCACAAATAGGGAAACTGAAGCCCAGGAATAAAGGGTGTTTACTGAAGGAGTCTTAACTAGAATAAAGTCACTGGAGCTTTTGTAAGTTTTCCATCTTGATAAAGCAGGAAAGAGAAAGAAATCTGCTGGCCAGCTTGGTGTTCCATGTTCCTTCATGGCCATCAGATGGGGATTGCCTTGGCCACTTTACATATTAACAGAACTGTAGGCTTGGTCCATAGATGTTCATCTATCATAGAGGGCCTCTGCCTGGCTCCTAAGTTGCTTTCTTCATTAGCATTATCTTATGATTGATAAGCCCTGAAAACTCTTTGCTTATAATAACGGTGATAAGGCAAGAATACCTGATTGTCAGTGTTCAGGACAGTATGGCATTTAAAATTCCCTTTGCCCATTTCTTCTTTTCCCTCCTCGATTTTGAATGAATAGAGGAAGGGAAGTTTTGTGTCTTGATGACTTTCCCACATTTTCAAGAACAAAGGACAAACAAAAACCTCTGTGAGTAGAAAAAGAGCTGCCCACTGGGGACCAAACTTGAACTGGCCAGTTGGGCAACACCACTAGCTTCCTTCCTTCCTCCCTTCCTCCCTCCTTTACTTGCAGGTGTTCTGCCCAAAGAGAATGTAAATTTTAATATCTGAAACTTTTTTCCCCTTCTCTTTTAAAGACCAGCATTAACCCCAGATCACTGGCTCTCCAAATCACTCTTGCTCATTGATTGACCAATATAGCCAATTACTTGGTTATTGTTTGGGCTCTGATTGACTCAGAATGAATGTATATAGCAGTTGTTTCTGTTTTGGCCAGAAACCATGAGGGTCTTCCCCTTCCAGATCTATTTTTTAAGAGTTCATTCTTTGCCTTATTTCTTATTAAGCCTTAATCACAGGATAGGCTTTGCCTCAGTTGAACTGAGACCTCAGTCAAACTGAGGCTTAGCTTAAAAAGGCCAAGACCTCCCACTGCATCCTGGGCCATCTGCAGTCATTCTGATCTATATCTGACCACTGAACCCAGATGGCTCTAGAGGAGAAAGTGAGGCTGGTGAATTTGTACAGCCCTCCTTCACTTCAATCCATTTCACTTGCATGTCATAGCATCACCTTCCTGGTGTCCGAGAATGAAGGACAAACAGCAGCAGCTACCATCTAACACTACATGTCTCTGGACCATGATGGTACTACCTATAATATTCTAAACCTCTTCTCCTGCCCTTAAAGGTTTTGACCAAGACCAGGCAGGCAGCTCTGAGGGAGCTCGTCTGGTGCTAGACTACAGACGGTTTCTTGATGGTTCCCAATTTATGAAGGGGTTGTCTTGCCAGATTTTATTTAGAAGTTATTTATTTGGAATTCAGTGCATTTACTGTACACAGTTCTCTGCTGGTGTCGGCTGTCTCTCCTCTGACTTGAGTGCCTCTCTTAGATCATAAGCCTTTTTTTGGGGGAAAGGTAATGTGTCTCCACATCATCTGGAATCATGTGGTAGTAAGACATTTAGAGCTGGAAGGGACCATAGAGGTATCCAATAGCACATTCAGTTATATGCTTGCTCAGTACTTTAGGCATTGTTTAAAAGGGCTTTCCGTTTTTATTGAGTTAGAGAATAAGGGTGAAGAGAAGGGCCTGAGCATTCCTACTGTGTGCAAGCATTGTGCTAGGTGCTTTATAAGATGATGTCATTTGATCTTCACAACACAGGGAGGCATGTGCTAGTTTAATGGAAGAGGACTTTGCTTCAATTCAGTAGACTAGGGGCCAAACTCTGCTGTTGGCTCTTACTGGACATGACCCTGTGTAAGTCCCTTATCCTTTCTCTATCTCATCTTCCTTATTTGTAAAATCAGAGTTCTACTTAAGATATACAGGAAATATGTCAGGAAAGAACTTTAAATGATGATAAAGAAGAGATCATTAAAATGTTTATTAGTGAAAAAAATAGTTTTTAATGAATATTTGTGAAATCTCCATAGCAAATTACAGATACACTGTCTATAAGGTTGTCCTGTCCATTGCAGTTTCTTTTTTTTTTTAAACAGGTAGTATGTGAGGGCTGATTTCCCAAGCTTGTGCATAAAATCCTATTTATTCCATAATGTAGTTTAATTATTATACTAATTGTATAAATCTTTGTTCTGGAAGGAGTTGATAGAAGATTGAAGAGAAGGGTATTTCATCCTTGCCCTTTCCTGTGTCTTAGCTATCCTGGGGCAAAATTTTAAAATAACTTCCTTGTGTGTAGTATCTTTCTTCTGCTTCCATTTCGTTGCCCCTCTCCCTGCATCCCCATTTGTCTTAAGCTAACCTCTTATCCTGATCTGCTCTTCTTCCTCAAAGTGTGCCATTTTCCACACTAGTCCTACCTCTTCTCCCCTCTCCACCCTTCCCCATTAAAAACTTTTCCTTCAGTGTATAGGAAAACAGCATAAATGATCTATTCCATAACAATGTAATAACCATTCCCAAGGTACTTGCAGCTTTCAGAGCCTTTTATTATTTTTTTTTTTACTAATCAAAGTGAATTTTCAGAAGATACTTATGTGACATTTTATGCAGAAAGGTATGCTGAAGGTAGAAAACATGCAGACAGATTTTGTTTTTTGTTTTGGTGGGAGGAAAGGGCTGGAAAGAGGTTGGGAGTGCCTGGGAATTATTCCTGGATCTGTTTCTCTAACTTGTTCCAGCATTTTCTCTTCTTTCACTTCCAAACACAGATTTACTTTAAAATGCCCATATTTTACCAAAAGGGATACCATGACAACAGCACACCTTCTCCTATCATCAGGTGTAACTGTTTATGAGACTGTTATTTGTAAGCTTTAGACCACATGTATGTATTTATATCTGCTGTTTCGTTAAAGTCAGTTTCAAATTTTTTTTTCCTCCTTAAAAAAACAACAACCTTAATCCTTTTTGGTAGCCTGCTAGTTTCATTCATTTCGTAAGATTTTCTAAGAATCATTCATTGAAATAAATAACCTTCACTTTGTATTTTCACATGTCAGGAGTGTGTTGCATGAGGGAATGCAAGGAAGTATGTGTTTGTAAATATGACCTGAAGAAGAGACTTAATTTAGAATTTCCAATAGGTAACTGTGCGTAAGTGGCCTTTATGCCTTTATTTTTATCCTAGTGCAAGCCTGATCACTGTTTGCTCGGTTTTTTGTGGTTAGCTCCCCAGGTTCTCTCTCTCTAATCTGTCATTCATATGTCTTCCAGAATCTTTCTAAGTATAGATCTTATTCTATCACTTATCTGTGCAGACATCCCCAGTGACTAATTTCAAACTCTCTTAGCATGACATTCAGAGTTACCAACAATCAGGTTCTCCCCTACCTTTCCAGCTTTATTTTACATTGTTCCATGCTCTCAGCAAACTATTTTCTGCACTCCAGACAAATCCAATCTGTAAGCATATAGTATGTGTAACCTGTGATGTGTAAAGCCGTGTGCTTGGGTGCTGGGGATTCAAAGAGAAAACAAAAACAGCCTGTGCCCATCATGCTTTCTTATGGCTAGGATGTTTTCCCACCCCATCTTGGCCCTGTGAATTCCCTCTAAAAGACCACCTCATCTGGCACTTCTGGTCAGTGATGACTTTCACTCTTGAAACTTATTTAATACTGTCTCATGTCCTTAATGATATAGTCATCTCTGTTGGTGTCTTCGATTCATGAAGGTGAAGATTATATCCTGATTAAACTTTGCCCTGCCTGCAATGGGCTACATGTAATGAATGTTTGTTGGAAGAAGAATTCAACAGTAAGGTCCTAGTTTCTTGACTGGTCACTGTTACTAGTGAGCCCTGAAGGCTTTTCAATTCTTGGTTAGCAGAAAGAAGACTGAAGTTTAAATCCTTACTGTATCATCATCCTCACTTTGGTCAAGTTACTTCTCAGCTTCCTCTTCTGTAAAAGAAGGGGGTGGGGCTAGCTCCCCAAGGTCCCTGCAAGCTCTAAATCCTCTTCTCCCTCCTTATTAAAGGTGTTGACTGCCAAGCAATCACAGTACTAGTGTTAGCGCCTCTGTTATGAGGATAAAATGGAATAATTGAACTAAAATTCTTTGCAAATCTTCAAGTATTATGTAAACATCAGTCATTATTATTGTCATCATCATTTTTAACTGGAGAGTAACCAATTTGGGACTTGCTTGTCCAGGCTTGAGATTATATTGTAAATTTCTTTAGGCAGGGTTCATGTACTTGGTGAATTTTTAATAAATTGAATTGAGTTATACCTCTTTAAGTGTGACCACTTTAAAAGAGACTGTTGTCAAATTTAGGAGGTTAGATTTTCTCCTCTGAAGCTATAAGAATATTTTAATGCCCTGAGAAATATCTCTTGCTTGAAGACTCTTATTCATTTCCTTTCCATACTTTGAATGAAAGGTAAATCTAATAAATACATTGACTAAATAAATGATCACACTTAGAGAGACCCCTGAGAAATGGTAGCAAATATTACATTGTGGGGAATGAGTTGACAATTTTAATGCATTTTATTTTCTGATTTTTGTACCAGCTTGATGTTTTTAAAAGCTGTAAGTGCTAAATAACTGCCTAAAAAAAACTTACCATAATATGCATTTATTTAAATGGAAAATTCTTAATAGGAAAAATATATTTTGAACTGCTAAGAAAAGGAAGTTTTCTGAAAGTGTGACCTTTTTTGACAGAGGGAGGGCCTCGAAGTGTTTGAGCACCTGTAGACATTTCTGGATTGACAGAACAAAGGCCCCCGAGACCATGTGATAGTACCATGTTTCCCCGATAATAAGACACTGTTTTATTA
>NW_027185782.1:1018199-1092479 GCF_028583685.1 Petaurus breviceps papuanus | reverse complement strand
GCGCAGGGGATCACCTTCACTACAGTAGCAATCTCAATAGGGCTTATTTTAGAGGAATCTTATACAGTAAGGGGAGGGCTTATTTTCGGGATAGGTCTTATTATCGGGGAAACACGGTAAGGACCTGTACACCTGATTCAGGCCTGAAGGACAAAGAAGTGGGCTAGACAATTAATGTGGCTTTGTAATTAATGGCAGTCAGTATAATAATACTTTCCCCAGTGTTGGAGAATCACAAACTTTCTCGTGTTTCTGCTATGTGCAACTATGTGATAGGTCTGCCCTTCAGGTCTCTGCACAGACCCTTATCCTTTATACTTGACTACCAGCACAGGTGGTTATGGTTGGCTTTAGGGAAAAGGGAGAATCCAGGAAAAGAAGCATTTGAGGAGAGGGGAAGTGTAGGACAGCACCAACACTACCTAGTTTCCTCAAGCCTAGAACAGCTCAGTCTAGCTTCCTCCAAGCTTGAAGTGACACAAAAAGAATGAAGTCCTGCTGTACATAGGAGGGAGTAAACTCAAAGAATTGATCATTTTTAGAAGTGGTGCAAATTTACAAGTTGGTCAAGCAGAGAAGTTGTGGTCCGAGGGCCTCTTAGGAAAACCAAGGATGTTTGAGACAGGAGGGGGAGAGGGAGAAGGTTACCAGCTCTTGTCAAAGGTCACCATGCCTTTTATTTTCTTGTAGCCTCCTTCAGAATCCTGAACAGGATAAACAGTGAATATAAGCCAAGTCCAGAGGACCTTCAGGGAAACCTACTGCTTCCCAAAGCAAGGCATTTCATTTTGTGGCAGGGAATTAAAATTTTTTCTTTATGTGGATATTAAATCTAAATTATGTGGATAACTTTATATAATGTTCCCCTTCCACATGAATCTGAAAAAGAGATGCCATGTGTCCCTCCCTCTGTTCCCTCTGAGTCTTCTCTAGGCTGATCATCCTCCACCCCTCGCATCTTGGTATCATCCTTAGTCTCTGGACATAATCCCATTTTGAGGTCTTGACTCAAATAATTTGAGATTTTTCTGACAAGGAAACTGAGTCCTAAAGAAAGAAAGTAATTTGCCCAAGGTCATACATAGAGTAAGTAGTGGAGTCTTTATTTGAACCTAGGCCCTGTGGCTCCAAATCCATTGGAAAGATCCACTACACTCTGGTCTTTATTGTTTCAGATGCCAGCCTATTGCCCAGTCTTAGAGCTAATGAATTTTCTCAGAATCTCCTACAGCCATGGAGCTCCAGGACCATAAGAGACACTGAAGACTAGGGTTTGCCTTCTGTGATGCTCACTGGAACAAGGCTTCTGAAATCAGAAGTGTAAGGACGCCATGATTGCTAAGTAGGAATGAGTTTCTGTCACTGTCACCATCATCACCTTTTGGAGTCAGGAGTACTGTAAGAAAAGCAAAGTGATCTAGGCAGTGCCTCGAGTTTTTTGCTTTCTCCCTGACACATCACAGAGCCATGACAATAGCCTCATTTCCCAGTAATCCAGCATGATGAAAAAGTAACTGACTTGGAAGGCCTAGAGAAACAGTCCTCACATAATTCAGGTGCCACCTCAATAATTCAGGTGCCATCCCATTTTAACCAGCATACTGGGCCTTTTAGCAGAAATTGCTAGTAAATTAAAGAGTAAGGTTTCTTTGGACAGTATTGAAGGAGAGATGATGATGAAGCAGCCAATTTTAGTAGTGCTATAAAAAAGGAGACTACTCAGATGGAACCTAGAAACCATAATCTCTTACTTTTTCAGAGAAGAACATTGAGACCCAGAGAGAGAAAGGAATTTCCTAATAAGGTCATAGAGCTAGTAAATGACAGAGTCAAGACTAGAATCCAGGCTGCCTTAAAGTCAACCACAAATAGAAAAAATTGTTCCTTATGTAAATGAGAGACTGTCAAAGCAACAAGTTCACTTTTCTGGTCTTTTTGGATTCAGATTCAGAGGAGTCAGTTGGATTTGGTTTGGGGGTGGGGAGTACCTTTTTATGCATCACAAAACCAGAAGAATTCTATATACATAATTGAATAAAATGAAATTTGGAATTCAATTCAGATTCTAATTTTCAAATCCAGCTAGTGTTTATGAATGCTTATTTGTCCAAGGACACTTAGCATATGTACTAAATGCAGGAGCTGGGAAATATGAATTACCACCTGGGTTCAGGTCAGCTGATGGAAGGACGGGGTAGAAGGAGAACTCCCACCTGCCTCTTACGGGTCCTTGGACAAGTTGCTTCAGTTGTTTCCTAATGATGAGGTGATTGGACTAGATGACTTCCAAGATCCTTTCAAATATGACCAATGATTCTCTCTTCTGCACCATGGGGAAGCCCAGATGATGGAATGGATGGAAAACAGCTTCCATGGGAAATAGGCTAAATTCCTTACAGTGTTTCAGCCTTTTGTATAAATGGTGGGGTGATTAAAAAACTGGTTTAATTTGTGAAAAATTACTACAAAGGTGATGATGGTTGAGTTGCTTCTGTCTCTAAGGGAATAGAAAACACTTTGAAAGCTAGATTAGATTTAAAGGAAAAATTATTTCCTGCAGCAGTGATAAAGCATTTAACAACAAACCCCATCCCTTAAAATTTTTAAATGTAGTCAACTAGGTAGATTGTGCAGCGGACAGAACACTGGACTTGGATTCCGGAAGTCCCAAGTTCAAATATGGCCTCAGACTTACTGTGTAATGCTGGTCATCACAAAACTGCCTTCTGCCTCAGATTCCTCACCTGTAAATGGAGAATCATAACAGCACCAACCAAAGATCGAGTGAGATAATATTTGTAAAGTGCTTTGCAGAACCTTTAAAGTGCTATATAAATGCTAGCTGCTATGGTGATGATAAATTACTATCTTTTTGTCTTGTATAATATAGGTCAGGATTCCCCAGCTTAACATATTGGGGTCTTTCAAGTTGATCCTATATCAGCTGCTTTTTTCCTGCTACACAGTACACAATGCCTGGCACATAGTAGGCACTCAGCAAATGTTTGTTGACTGACTGACTACCGCATGGGCCCCCAATCTGTATTCTTTTTGGTGTGCCAAATTTCCTGCAAGCAGCAACAGCCCATTCCTTTTCTTTAGGGACTTCAACCCTTTGTTCTTTCTCTGTTCCCCAGTCTTCTTCCACATTCCAAGTTCTGCACTCTATTCCAGTTTTAAATCCTAGAAAACCTGAGTTCAAATGCAGACACTAGCCACGTGACCTTTGGCAAGTCATTTAACCTCTGTTTGCCTCAGTTTCCTCAGCCATAAAGAGATAATGATAGCACCTACCTCCTAAGCAGATTATGAGAATCAAATGTGTTTATACAAGTAAAGGACTTTGCAAACTTTAAAACCTTTATAGATGCTAGTTATTATTGTTTAAGTCCAGCCACATCATTTTAGAGATGAAGAAACAGACCTAGAGAAGCAAAAGGGCTCACCCAAGGGCCATGAGTGGCAGCTCTATAGTCAAACCTGGGTCAGCTGACTCCAAGTTCAATAGAGAGGAAGAGAACTAGATGAGATAACATTTGGAGGGCCCTTGGAGTCAAGTCAGCAAGCAGGTATTAAGTGCTTATTGTATCAGGCAGTGAGGATATCCAGAAGCAAAAAGAAAGACTTTCCCTGCCCTTAAGGAGCTTACCCATCCAAGAAAGCTGAAAAGGGAGGGTCAGTGAGGTAGGGGAGAAAGAAGTGCAAGAGGTCAGGAGTTAGACCAGGATGGCAAGAAGAGTGAAGGAATGAATGTGGCTTCTGAGTCACGTGATTGTAAGTTTTACAAGCAGCATCTCTCCTCTGCTACTAAAATCCAGCATCAACCAGTTTATAATGAAGTTGGGCCACAAGAAAACCTAGGGTGTAATGCATCAGTTGCTGTGGTTTTTGCAGCTTCTCCCTTTCCAAACAGCTTACACCATAAGTGTGCTCCAGAATGATATATTCTTTGTACCAGGAGCTGGTTCTGAGCTAGTAAATTTTAAGGGCTGCAGGACTTGGAGCCTCAGCAGAAAGAGTTGCGTAGCAGCCTCTTCTCAGCCTGCACTGTGGAATAGATACTGATTGATGTACTAGGCTGGCAGGTGGCACACATTTTAAATACACTGGGTCTGAGATCTTCAAAAGAGGCATCTTCTGTTGGCCTAAGGCAGTATTGGTCTTTTGTTTATACCTGGAGTCTGCCTTTGAATTCTGGTATAGGACTCTCTTACTTGAGTAAGGTCCCTGTAAAATAGATCTTCCATCATCTTAACACATCATTGCAAGTTTTAAATAAAAGTCCTAGTTATCAGCTTAAACAGGTCATTTGGAAATCAGTAAAGCTAGGTGGGGCTCAATTTTGTTTTGCTTTTTTAAATTTTATAGCACATTTTCATTGTATAGAGAGTGAATATGATCTATTGTGTGACTAGGAAGAAATTCAATTTGACTTTCATTCAATAGGTTAGTTTCTCTAAGGAAATTCAATATGCCTCTCTCCCCACGATGCTACAAAGCTGTTTATCTAAAGGACTGCTTTCAAAAATATGACAGTAACTATAACTATTTGAATTGGCCTTGTTGCCATTTTTATAAATTAGTCTAAATAAGACCAACAGACTCTAACCTTCTGGGAAATAGCCAGATTGAGACATTGACCTAAATGACCCAATCAAGGAGTCTCACAGCTTCATCTTTCTCTGGATTTAATCATTTTATAGTGTCTCAGGTTATCGTGTTGCTGCTTATCTGATATTGTTCTGTGTGGGAAACCTGGTGAACAGGCTTTGTGATAAATATAATGGTTACTTCTTGGTTGGGAGCTGGTCTATAAACCTGTATTATTAGGTGAACACTCCCCACTCTGGATCACCTTTTCCCACACCCATCTTATTATGATGACCAAGTTGACCCATGGGGGTGGGGTGGTAGCTCTGACCTTTTGCTGTAGAAATCCATCTAATTGTAGTGTCCTAGATGAGAAACAATCTCTTATTGAGCATATTAAGGGCCGGCATCTCTATGAGGAACATCTGTTATTTATTTTACTTTCAGTGAACAGATATCTTTATTAATTAATTTGGGGGAGGGGATACAGGAGAGGGGAAGAAAACAAACATATTTCATTGTTGATACAATAAGGGGAACAGTGAAGGCAGTGTCCATCATGATCCAGAGACTCACTGTAAGACCAGAGTAATTTTAATCATTGCGGCTGTGGAAAGGCTCAGAATTAAAATAGCTTGATAATTTTTGTGTTTCTCTAAGAAGGGAATTAGAATTAAGTAGTTAAGAGTTGGGGCTTTAGAGGGAGGGAGAGGAGAGAGAAAGAGACTAAGAGTGAGAGTGTAAGTGTGAGATGCTTTTCTATTTAATGGGTAATTCCTTCTCTTAAAAATTATTGGGGCCTCAGCCTGCCAGAGGACATTGTGTGCTGTCCCAGCTGCCTCAGAAATGTTGACAATGTGCAGCTAAAATGAGTGCCAGCAACAGCTGAGGAAGGAGGAATGTAAGCAGCATTCAAAACAATGGCCAATACCAAAATTGCTGTACTGGTAAAATTGGGTCTATTCTGTGATTAATCCACTTCTTTAAGGCTTTTTAAATAACCTGTATTGGTTTTACTGTGTAATAGACAGAATGATGGAGTCGATGTTCAGTTGATGCAGTTTATTCATTTTGTGCAGTTGCCAAGTGATCTGAATAGAATTGGTGTCATCTGCCTAGTGTCTAGGACAGCTAGGTGGTACAGCAGATAGAGTACTGAGCCTGGATTCGGGAAGACCTGTGTTCAGATATGGTATCAGACACTGAGTAGCTGTGTGACCCTGAGTAGGCTGCATAACTTCTGTTTGTCTCAGTTTCCTCTGCAAAGTGGGGATAATAATAGCAACTGCCTCCCAGGATTGTTTTAAGGATCAAATGAGATAAGCATTGTAAAATGCTTAGCACTGTTCCTGACACTTAATAAGTGCTGTATACATCTTAGCTTTTATTATTAACTATCATTATTGCTCAGAGAGGCATCTGGTAACAGTAGATAGCACACTGGGCCTGGAGTTAGGAAGACCAGAGTTCAAATTCACCCTCAAGACAATTAGCTCTGTGATTCTAGGCAAGTCCCTTAACCTTTCCTTACCTCAGTTTCCTCAGCTGTAAAATGGGCATAATAGCAACACCTGCCTGTATTGTTGTAATTTGATCCTTACAATTTTTTTAAAGAGACAGTAGATAGAGGAAATAAGAAGGTTGTATGTAGAAATGCCTTGCTTATAAGTGCTCAGTGAAACTTTTGTAACTGAATTAATGGGAACAACGAACATCATTGAGGTACAAATTTGGATAAAAGAGGTTAAAATAGTAACACATTTAGATAGCCCTTTAAGGTTTATGAGGTGACAAACAGCCTTCTGAGTACTAGTCCGAACCAGTCTTGGTCAGCCAGTCTTTGGCCTTTCCCAGCATGATGAAAAGTGTGTTGACCCTGGAGTTGGGATACCTGGGTTCAATTCCTGTCCCTGGTGCTTTTTAGCTTGTGACCATGGACAAGTCACTTAACCTTTTAAAACCTCTGTCTCCTTACTTGTGAAATGGGGGGAATAAGAGAGATGAGATCTGCTGTTATTACTACAATTGCTACTACTACTACTACAATGCATTTTCCCAGTAATTTTTAAATACAATCGTCTAATTGAATCTAAGTTCTTTGAAGACAAAGTGTTTCTGGTGATTGTTTTTGGATCTCCAGTGCCTAGCACAGTGGCATGTTGAATTTAATTGACTTAAATAGGATTGAACTGATTGTAATTAAACTGAAGAAATAGAATTTATATACCAAAAAGAATTAAGATCTGAGTTGTTAGTCATATGAAGAGAAACAAAAGCATTCTCCCCTCTTCCATTTTCTTTTGAATGCTTCCTACATTAGGCTTATTTTTGTGAGATACAAGACTGAAATAAAATACATCACTCTTAATAGCAAAGACTGCATTTGGGTGTTGATTTGTGCATCAAAAATGCATCAAGAAGATGCATTTTTTTTCATCTATTATTTATTTGCCATATGACTTGCAAGTTAGTTCCTCTTTCTGGTCCTTAGTTTCCTAATCAATAAAATGAGGGTCTTGAACTGCATGGTCTTAAAGAATGTTAGAGCTAGGAGGGCTCTCCTACGTATTTCAGTGATTCTTTGGTCTTCACCACAGCTTTGTGAGGTAGATAGGATTGGTGCTGTTAACCTGATTTTCTTCAGTACTTCAGGGAATTGTCATTTCATTCATTTGTATGTACTTCTACCACCCACACATTGTAGCCATTCTATAACCCCATGAATGGTCTTAAAGACTTGATGTGCCTGAAAAATTCTTCATTCAACTTAGGGCTGACCCTCTGTTGACAAGTATGCAGTCTGTCACCTGATTGTGGATAAGTAAGCAGGGACTTCAAGAGGATGAATGTCTCACTGTGGTTGTGATCAGAGTTAGTACTAGAACCCACCTTTGCTGACTTGCAGTGACTTTTGTGTGCCCTTCTACCTGCCTGAATTCCCTTTAGCGTTCATTTCCAGCTGAGCTGGGAGAGCTCCTCCATGCTTTCTTAGCATAGTTACTTGCCTCACCTTATAAAACAGCAACCCTCAAAAGAATAAAAATTTGTTTAATTTATCTTTGATTTACAACATACTAATCACTTGGATAAATTAAAATGATGTACTGGATGCTATATCTGACTTTGCCCTCCCATAGGCTCTTAAATGATATGACAGGGAGGCAAATAAACTCCATGTCTTGCACCTGCAGAAAAACAAATCAGCTGCTGGTTCAAAGTGCTCTTTGACTGGGTATATATTGAACTGCCTACCAAAAGGGAGGTGATTCTTGAACTTTTCACCATCCCTTTGAAGCTATCATTTGCCCACATTCACTTGGGTGTGCCGAGATGTTACAAGGTCTAGCATTGGCTCACCTTCTCACTTTTCTTCCCAGGGTGTTTAACTTCCCATTAACCTCCCTCTCAAAACTCTTCAGGGGGTCCCGATATAAATAAAATCTAAGCATCTTGACCTGTCGGGACCCTCTGTAACCTGAATTGCCTTTAAATTCTGAGCCTATGCACCTCCCTATTCCATCTCACACTATTCCCTTCCATGTGTGCTACGCTTCTTACAAACTATACTTAACTTTCTTCTCCTCCTATTCATCCTGTATTTTTCCTGATTCCATGCCTGTGTCCATATTGTTCGTATATCTAGGTTTTCCTTTTTCCTGTATCTGCCTATTGGAATTCTACCCATTCTACAGTACCTCCCATCCAACCCCTAAACCCTACCTTGCCTTTTCTGGGATGCTACTTCAGAATCAGAAATATTTTTTCAAACTGTGCATAGCACTTTGTACCTGTCCTATGCTTTCATTATAAATTTTTTTTTTGCATTGCACATTTTCTATAATCCTGTTTTTGTGTGTATTATATATGTATTATATGTCCCCCTGGTAGATTGTGAACTTCCTCAGAACAGGAATCATGTCTTAATTATTATTGCTCTCAGTATACATTAGTTGTACATAGTGGATACTTAATAAAATGGTTATTGAGGGAATCAGTGAACTTGGAAGTTTTCCTGCTTATAAAGTGAGAAGGCTATTTACTCCCATAACTATTTGGAAAAACAAATTTGTTCAAAAGATAGCCAAATATTTTAGCAGTGACACAATAGATGCATTTTCTGGGGTAGTAATCTTATTTAAAATAACTTATTTAATAAATTAATCTGTTCCTACCCATCCATTGAACTGTATTTCTCATGATTACTTAATGTGAATTCTACTCAAGTTAAGCCTGCTTCTTTTGCAGTCTTCCTGTGTTCCTCATTCTCTTCCCCATTGCATGTTTATTCTTGTGTCCACATTTAAGCACATACCATTAGCACCATTTTCCCATGCTATTTACTCCAAGTCCTGCCTCTTCCTGGAGCCTCCTTTAAGGCTTCCAGTCCACACTAGTGCATTCACTAAGATGAAGTACCTACTGTCTGCAAAATGCTGTGCTAAGTATTAGGCAGGTTCATTCAGTCAGTAAATGTTAAGTGGCTGCACTGAAGCCAGGCACTGTGCTTATGCACTCAGCCTAGAAAAAGAGGCAGGAGACAGCATTTGCCCCCAAGGAGCTTTCAGTCTAATGGGGAGACAGTATGCAGACAGATGTACAAAGTCAGCTGAATGCAGGACAAACAGGAAATAATTAACAGAGGAAAGATACTGGAATTGAGACAGTATCTTTGTCCTCAAGTCTGGTTAAAGGGATAACACATAGACAGAGATAGGATATATAACGCTTCATATTATAGTTGAATGTCTGTAGAATTGCAAAGCATTGTGCTAGTCAACAAGTATTTATTAAATGCCTACTATGTGCCAGGCACTGGGCTAAGCATTGGGAAAATGTTTATCTCATTTGATTCTCATGACAACCGGATGGGGTGGGTGCTGTTATTGGGGAAAACAAGGCTAAGCGATTTGCCTGTGGTCATATAGCTAGTAAGTGAATGAGGCTGGATCTGAATCCAAGTCTTCTGTCTCCTGCACCACCTTGGAAGAGGTACCATTTGAACTGACTTTTAAAGGATGGGTATGGGTGTTTCCTGTAAAGAGGTAGGAAGAGTGAAGGGTGTTCTGGGGTAGGGAATAGCTTGAACAGAGGTACTTGGTTCTTCGGATTCATTGGGAGACCTGAGAGCAGCCCCATTCAGTTTGGGCATAGAGTATGTGAAGGGCAGTGATGGAGGTAAGGCAGCAGAAGTGTTGTGAGGTTGTTTGACAGGTCCAACAGAACCTTTAATATTAGCCACAGAAGTTTGAACTTAACTCAGGAGGCAAAAGGAAGCTTCTGAAGATTTACGGTAGAAAAATTGCTCCATCATTGCAATGTACAGGGTATACTGATTGTCTTTGCACAGTTTTAAGTTATGTAAGCCTAAAACTGCACTAAAACTTTTGAGACACTATATAACACATCTGCACAACTTTCAGCCCACCAAAGGATTTTAGGCAGCCCTTAGAAACGTAGAGGAAAACATCCTTTGTATGTAGAGGAAATGTGTGGACCGTAAGCAGCCTTCTGGTTGCAAGTTGTGCAAGTCTGCTACATAAGAAAGATTTTTCTAGCAGTGGTATGAATGAATTGGAAGAGGCAAAGAGTAGAAATAGAGAGACCTGATGGGGGCTATGACAATGATCTAGAATGGCGGTAGTAAGGATTTCTTCTAGGGACAGTGTGGACAGCATAGAGGCAACAAATATAAAAGATATTCTGATATGGTAGCCACAATCAGAAACAGACTTGTCCCTTAGACAGTGGTGTACAATTCAAATAGAAATGCAGGATGGCTTCAGGCTGCATATTGTCCTAGTTTTTAAGATGTAATTATCTTATGTTTTAATGTGTTTTTATTTATTTCGTTAAATAATTCCCAATTGCATTTTATTCTGGTATAGGCCACATCTGGAAGTGTTGTAGACCATATGCAATCTTCTGGTCACATGTTTGACACCTCTGGTGTAGACCATATAACATTTAATGCTCTGTTATTGATTGCTTTGCCCACTAAATGTTTATTGTATGTATCTTGTGTGCCCAGCTAGATTGTAAGCCTCTTGTGAGTAAAGTCCATGTCTTAGACAACTTATGTTCCTCATCGCTTCTGATAAAATGCTAATCCTGCACTCACAGGATCATAGATCTAGAATTGGCAGGAACCTTAGGGGTCTTCTTTTCGAATCCCCTCGTTCTAATAGATGAAGCCCACTCAGTAAATCCTTGTTGATGCATTGCTAGACAATGTTGATACCTGTCAGTAACAACACACTTTTAATTTCTTGGACCAGGGGATGGTAAGACCAAGATCCGTGCCCCCAAGGCCAAAGGTGATAAGAAGAAGAAGCATCACCACCACCATCACCACCACCACCACCACCACCCGCCTCAGCCACCTCAGTTGTTGTCACCTCCACCCCAGCTCTGTACAGATGAAGAGGTCCCCCCACCGCCGCCTCCCACCCTGGAGCCCCCTGTACTAGCACCAGTGTCTGCTGCCACAGAAGAGAGCTTTCCCTTAACCACCCCCCTGAACATTGTCCACCCCTCTGAGGTGCCCAGCGAAGAGGATGACTTTAAGCCGCGACCTATCATTCCCATGCTTTATGTGGTTCCACGGACCAATAAGGTGGTATTTGACAAAGAGCATGTATCTTGCCAGCAGACACTCGAGCACTTTGCTCAGAAAGGCCAGATTTGGAGGGAACAGACTGTCCCCATGGAGCTAACAGTGAAGGAAGAAGAAAGGGGAGAAGCTGAACAGGTGGAGATGAGTCCCAAGGCCAGTGAGGTTCAGGTAATTGTCATAAGAGAAGAGGCTGGCTAATTCTAGCATCAGAAAACAGGAGGCATTAATACTTTAGGAGAAATTGCTTCTTAAGCAAATTCTGTTTCTGATTATGAGCAGAATTTGAACTAGCATCATCTGTGGGAGATAGAGCTAACAAAATTACTTGAGTGTGGGGAGAGTGGGTCAGATAACAGAAAGGGGTGCTGGCTGTTCTTGGCACAATGAGTTATTGACCTTGGCTAAGGGTGAAGATGGGGAGCAAAAAAGGAAGTGCAGTTTCTTTGAATAATAGGTAATCCTAAATTGGGCTCTGTACATTGCTTCTCAGAGCATTTCCTTTAAGTAGTTTCCATTTTTACAGGCCCCATCCACCTTTTCCAAATTGAAAATGGAGATCAAGAAGAGCCGGCGTCATCCCCTGGGTAAACCGCCAACTCGATCCCCATTGTCCGTTGTCAAACAAGAGGGCTCAAGTGATGAGGGTGAGTGTGTAAATTTGCCTGAAGCCCAGTACTGTCATCATGTCTGGCCTAGTAATAGTTTGATAAAGGATATTAAAATTTGTGTTGTGGTTTCACATCAAGTATATTCAACATCAGCAAGATTGAAGTTTTAAATATTGGCTTATAAAATGTTCTAACATAGATATTAATACATAGACCAGAGATGTGTAGAATGGTAAGGAATTTTCAAACACAAATTGTCACAGCCCCAAGTGCCCTCTTATATAAACAGATATTTATGACCTAACACTTATCAAGCACAAATATAGACACAGTGGTCCCTGACCTTTGGGGGATTTCTTTTGGCAGATGTGTGTGTGTGTGTGTGTGTGTGTGTGTGTGTGTGTGTGTGTGTGTGTGTGTGTGTGTGTGTGTGTGTGTATGTGACAGACCGAGCACCGGACAGCTGAGTGCAGCCTTCAAGGGGCACTGAGGATTCAAAGAGCCTGAAGTGAAGGGGAGACTGTCCTGGCTGGGAGGATAGTCTGTGAAAAGGCATGACAGTGGACCTGTTTGCACTAGAAAAGAGTGTGCTTTGATGATAAATGGGAACCATCTCTGGCATGGTTGGTGAAGCTAGATTGTGAAGTCATTTGAATCCTAGGAAGAGGAGTTTACATTTTATCATAAGGAAATAGGGAGACACTGAGAATTTTAGAACAAGTCAGACCTGTCTGTAAAGGTTATCGTGGCAACTAGAAACAGAATGATTAGAGAGTTGAGAGACGTAATGTGACCTGAGCAGAAGCAGTGTGGTTTCATTTGGGTTAGGCTGCTTGACCTTGGTCTGCTCCCTGCCAACCCCTGTTGGAAGAGTCCTCAGGAGGAAGGGGGCAGGTGTGCAGGGGGGTGTCAAATAGTGAGATGTGCGAGGTCTAACATAAGGGGGGAAGTTCATTCCCATTGCTGTGGATCCTGGCCAGGAGACTTCAGTTTAAATACAAGCTAGTCACTTCTCATTGGGTTCATAGTCACTTCATTGGGTTCACTTTCCTCACCTGTGAAGTGAAGGGGGCTCTAAATAATTGGGCCTGTAATCCTAAATAGAAGAAATAGTAAAAGGCCCTGGGCAGCAGAGGGAGTGCTGTTTGACTTGTCAAACCTCAATGAAATAGAAGTTGGCAAGGAACACTGGAAAAGAGTGGGCAGTGGCATTGAGAAGTAAGGCTCATGATCACCTAGTATCAGTGAGGGGCAGAACTTGAACCCTGCCTTTTATGATTCCAAGGCTTTACCCACTGTGCAACACCGCAGGAACCAGGTCTTAGCTAGACAATGTCTCCTGCAGTGATGAACACAGTATTCTCTCTACTCTGCAGACACTTCATAGTCATTCAGTAAGCATTTATCAAATGTCAATTAGATGATAGGCATTGTGTTAAGCCTTTTTCTATAGAAGACATAACAGATACTTTTAACCTCAGTCTCAGTTTCCTCTACTGTAAAATGGGGGTAATAATAGCACCTACCTCCCATTTTTGTAAGGATCAAATGAGATAATACTTGTTTAAAAAATGCTTGGGGCAGCCAGGTAGCACAGCGAGTAAGAGCACCGGCTCCAGTGTCGGGATGATCTGGAGATCAAATCCGGGCTCAGACACTTAGCACCCACCCAGAAACACCTGGCCGTGTAACCTTGAGCAAGTTACTTAACCCCGATTGCTTAGGGGTGGCCAGGTGGCTCAGCAAGTAAGAGCACCAGCTCCAGTGTTGGGATGACCTGGGATCGAATCTGGGCTCTGATACTTAGTACCATACCCAGAAATAACTGGCCGTGTAACCTTGAGCAAACCCGATTGCTTTAAAATAAATAAATAAATGATGCTCGTCACAGTGCCCTAGCACATAGTTGATGTTCTATAAATAATAGCTATTACTATTATAAACATGAAATGTTAATAATAAATAGAAAGTAATTCTGGGGGGTGTAGGGAGGACAAAGCCAATAGGGGAATCAGGATAAACTTTATGTAGGAAATAATACCTGAGTTGAACCTTCTAGGAAGCTTGCGTGTGAATAAATGAATAAAGAATTTGAACTGTGTCCACACAGTGCAGATCCAGCAGCAAAGATACTAGACAGGGGGTGCTCATATCTGGCCACTGTAGGGGTCCTTAGTGAAGTCAACAGAATGTATATGTGCCTGGCACTATGCTAAGTGCTGAAGATAGAAAGAGACAAAAACAGTCCCTGCCCTCAAGGAGCTCACCATCTAATTAGGGGGTGGGGAGGTGGCAGGGAGACTACATGTAAACTACTTTGTACACACTAGATAGAGGATAAATGAGAGATAATGAAGGCCCATTACAGGAAAGGCTTCTTGCAAAAGGTGAGTTATTAAATGAGATTTAGAAAAAGCCAAGAAGCAAAGATGAAGAGGGACTTAAGGCTCCAGCTCTGGTGTCCATCAGTTCAATTCAGCAACTACTTTGTGCAAGACAAATTATTACCATATAAATATCATGTAAGTGCATATTATAATTATCTATGTGTCTTCTCACCTTACTAGACTGTAAATTCCGGGCAGGAGGGGCAGGAATCTTGTTTTATATAAACTTTGCTGTCTGTCCAACACTTAGCACAGTACCATGTATGTGTTGGTATTTAATAAGTGTTAAATGGATTCTGTAGGTTGTATATGTACATCCTGAGCTGAGTTAAAGGCATATGCTTCAGGCAAAGGCAGTGAAATGCACTGTCCTTGATTGTGTTCATTTTTTATATTGTTTTTGAGATGTATATTTTTTGTTGGCACTAAAGATTTGCTCCTTACTTTTCTTACCCCTTTTTTCCTTTTATCCCCCTCATTAAAAAAAAAATTCTCCCTTTTCTTCCTCCCCCATTCCTGCTCTCATTCATTTCATTCTAGAAGCGTTTCCCTTCTCTGGAGAAGAGGATGTGAGTGATCCTGAGGCCTTGAAGTCTTTACTTTCCCTCCAGTGGAAGAATAAAGTACATAACTTCCAGGCAGAGAAGAAGTTCAATGCAGCCGCAGCCCTGGTAGAGCCATATTGTGCTGTCTGTACTCTCTTCTATCCATATAACCAGGTAATTGCCACTTTGCTGAGAATTTCCTGTTAGCAGAATTGTTGCAAGGTGGATTTTAATGTTCTCTATCCCCTGTTGTTACTAGTTACTAGTGATTGCTTTGCTTAAAGAAGGCTCAGAGTTGAATTTTTATGGGTTCTAGAATCTATTTCTAAAAACTAAAAATCAGGTCATTTTAGCACAATGTCGTAAGTAGAGCCTTCACTGACACCTTTTTTTCTGTAGCTTGTCTTCCATAGAAGACAACCCTTGTCTCTTGAAGGTTATGTCAGGGGAAGACAAATTTTGATGGATCTCACCAAGATGGGAAGGCTTTGGTTGGTTATGTATTGGTTCCAGCAGAAAACCATATCTGTCATCTAAGAACTGGTCTTGCTAACTTCAGGAAGGGTCTCCACCAAAATATTGGCTTCTGGAAATTTTATTTTTTGGCCAAATAAACCATCTACTTAAAAACATAAAATACTGTGATCTGTATTGGTAAAAGGAAAACCCTTATTTGTGAAATCATAGATTTCACAAGTATTGAACCTGTAGATGATGGGACAAGGTAGGTGGCACAGTGGGTAGACCACCAGCCCTGGAGTCAGGAAGACCAGAGTTTAGATTGAGCCTCAGCTACTCGGCAAGTCACTTAACCTTGATTGCCTTAAAAAAGAAAAAGTGTAGGTGTAAGTGAGATGACAGTGGTGCTGAGTCAGTATGGAAAATCTCCCATGTACTTCCCCCTTCCACATTCTGTGTTGTTCTTGGAGGAAAAGTCTGTCCCTCTGACTTGGAATTTAGAACTTTGAATGAAATGGTCAGTGTTGGAAGCACTCAGTGTACATGACACTCAGCTATGTGTTCCCAATCAGGAGGAGCAGAAAGTGGTATAGATACTGAAGACACATCTTAACACTAGTTTTCCATTTTTACAAAAATGTAATTTTATGAAAACTTAAGAGTTGTATAAATGGTTAATTTTTTTTAAATATAAATTTGCAGATTGTTCTTTCCCCAAATTCAAATGCAAATACTGTATGGCCCTTTTATGGCCAGATCCTAGCCATTGGGATAGAAATAGCAACACATGGCAAATTTGTTAGATTTTAGGACTCAACAGTGTACCACTTTTAGATTCTTTTTAAGATGATTGTTTCCATCTCATTGGAACTTTTTTGATAGAATAAATACGTAGTCCCATAGGTTCTCTGGGAACTTTATTACCAACTAAAGGCTATACTTTCAAACAGAATCTATCCTAGAGCAGTCATTCAGGTATTTGTTAGGGAGAGACTTCTGCTCAGTAGGCCAAGGAAAGGGAGAAGAGGAATTTGGAACACTAAGACTCCTGGAATAGAGCACTGGCCCTGGAGTCAGGAGGACCTGAGTTCAAATCCGCCTCAGACACTTAACATTTACTAGCCATGTGACCCTGGGCAAGTCACTTAACCCCAACTGCCCTGCCCTGCCCCCTCCAAAAAAAAGAAAAAGAAACAAATTAAGAGATAATGCCTAGGTGTTGTCACTAAGCACATTCCTTTCTTTTCATTGCCAAAAAGTGCTATTGGATTTCAGAGTTTTGGGAAGTTTGGTCAAAAATAAGAATTTTCTTAACTACTGTTGTTAAGTAAAATGTTCAGAACCAAATCTCATGGTGCCTTATATGTCAAATATACATCACAAATTGAGGCATGCAGGACAACCTGCTTCATGAATTCTAAAACAGGTCCTCCCCCATCCCTACTCCATAAAATCCTCCAGCACTAAATCCCCAAAGTTTGTGCTTCCATATGTGTGAAAAATAAATTTTCACAGCTTACCTCACGTGGGGAATAGTGACAGTTTTTAGAAGAAGTGGAGGCATTGTCAGAGTGGCATCTCAGATTCACAGAGTCAGGTACCCGTTGTAAATAGGCTAGTGTTCTAGTTTTCCTCCAGGATTAAAGGAAGTACATGCATTTTGTTAGACATGCGCTGTTTCTGTGTTTGTAGGTTTCTGATTGCACATGTTCCCAGTGCACAGAACTGTGGAAGGCTGTACACCAGCAGTAGAATCAAAGTAAAGGAAAACTCACTATCAATTAAAGTTCTCCAGAGATTCCCCATTACCAAATATACCAAGGTCAGAGGTAGAAAGGAAAACCTCATGATTCCCAAAATATTCACATCAGCACTTTTTGTAGTGTCCAAAAATAGGAAGCAAGATGCATGTCTGGAGAATGGCATAATAGTTGTCTATTTGAATGTAATGTAATGTTATTCTATGAGAAACAGTGAATATGAAGAATTCATAGACTCAGATCAACTGATGCAGAGTGACATAAACAGAACCAAGGGAACAATATATACAGTGACAAAAAGAATAGAAATGAAAACTAAGATGAAACCAGGCACTGAGTTTCTGTAATAACTAAAGATAAGGAACATCTCTTGCTAGGTGTCACCTTGGCTAGTGCTCTGGACTTGAAGTCAAGAAGACCCAAGTTTGGATCCTTCCTCAAACACTTGTTATCTTTGTAGCTCTGGACAAGTCATTTAACTTCTTAACCTCAGTTTCCTCTTCTGCAAAATGATGATAATAATAGTACCTTCCTCACAGAGTTGTGAGGATCAAATGATGTATGTAAAGCACTTTGCAAACCTTAAAGTGCTATATAAATGTCGTCGTCATCATCTCCTCCTCTTCCTTCTATTACTATTATTTTTATCATTATTATTACTTCCTTCCTACTCTCAGTAGAGAGGCAGATGACTATTGGTTTAAAATGTTGGGCTGCCAGCCTCCCTCAGTGTTCCAGTTGTTTTTGTTTATCGGGGGGGGGGGAGGAGGAGGCAGATAGAAAATAACATCTGGAAATGACGGTGATTTAAAAAAAAACAAAACTTATTTTAACAAAATGGTCACAATTGTCATAAAATTGACAAATTGTCAATTGTGACAAAAATTGTCACAAAATTATCTTTATTGGAGGCCATCAAATAGAAGTTGAATGACCCTTAGTCAGGAATATTTTCAAGAGGATTCCTATGCAAAGATAGTGCATAGGTGAGGTGAGCTCAAAGATCCCTTCCAACTCTGATTTATGATTACGTAACCAGTCCACTCAGTTAATGAGGTGTATGAAGGACTACTTAGGGTTTTGTTTTTTTTTTTAAGCAATCGGGGTTAAGTAACTTGCTCAAGGTTACATGGCCAGTTATTTCTGGGTGTGGTGCTGAGTATCTGAGCCCGGATTTGATCCAGGTCATCCCGACACTGGAGCCGGTGTTCTTACTCGCTGAGCCACCTGGCCGCCCCTAAGCAATTAAGGTTAAGTAACTTGCTCAAGATTACATGGCCAGGTGTTTCTGGGTGGGTGCTAAGTGTCTGAGCCCGGGATTCGATCTCCAGGTCTTCTCAACACTGGAGCTGGTGCTCTTACTCGCTGTGCTACCTGGCCGCCCCTCTACTTAGGGTTTTTTGCTGGGGGAAGAGAATGTAAACAATAACTTAATCTTTAAGAACTGGCCGTGGCTAAAAAATGTATCGCCCCATGACACAGCAGTCCAGTGATGGGCCTTTCCAAACTTGTCAGTCAGATTGAGCTTTGATCAACAGACAAGTTGTTCATTGCCACCTGTCAAATCTTATGATCTGTTGGCATAGCTTTCTTTTTTAAAATACATTTTTATTTCATTAAACATTTCCCAGTTACATATAAAGATAATTTTAACATTTTAAAAAATTGTAAGATCTAGATTTTCTTCCTCCCTCTGTCACCTCCCCCTCCTTGGTAAGTCAGGCAGTGTGATACATGTGAAGTCATTCAAAACATATTCATATTAGCGATGCTGCAAAATAAAATCCAGAAAAAAGAAAAATAAAGTTTTAAAAAGTATGCTTCAATCTACATTCAGTTTATTAGTTCTCTCTCTCTGGAGGTAGATAGTATTTTTCATCTTGGGTCATTGTCTTGATCAAAGTAGCTAAGTTACAGTTGATCATTTTTACAGTATTGCTGTTATTGTGTACATTGTTCTGGCTCTGCTCATTTTACATTGCATCAGTTCAGATAAATCTTCCCAGGTTTTTCTGAAAGCATCCTGCTCATCATTTCTTATCACACAATAGTATTCCATCAGTCATATACCACATTCCCCAATTGATTTCTAGTTCTTTGCCACCATAAAAAAACTGCTATAAATGTTTTTGTAAATACTGTATAGGTCCTTTTCTTTGGGGTACAGACTTAGTAGTGGTATTTTTGGGTCAGAGGGTATGCAGTTTTATAGCCCTTTGGGTGTAGTTCCAAATTGTTCTCCAGAATGGTTTACAGTTACATCAACAGTGCATTAGGGTCTCAGTTTCCACATCCCCTCCAGCATTTGTCATTATCCTTTTTAGCATCGCTCTTGAAAGTTTAGGATCGGGGAGGCTAGGTGGCACAGTGAATAGAATACCGGCCCTGGAGTCAAGAGGGCCTGAGTTCAAATCTGGCCTCAGACACTTGACAATTACTAGCCATGTGACTTTGGGCAAGTCACTTAACCCCAATTCCCCTCCAAAAAGCAAAAAAAAAAAAAAGTTTAGGATCACTACTGTGCCACAAGACATCAAAGCAGTACTGAAAACCTTATGAGTACCAGTAAACATTTGGCGACTGTCCTACCTGCTGTTACCTAGCCATTTGTATAATGGCCTGACTTGTTGTCAGCACTCCTGAATAGGATATTTGGCTTTCAGTGAGGGGTTGTCTCTTGTTCTTCAACTCTTTGGGGAAGGGAAACTCTCAGATCCCAAGTACTTTGTGACCTTGGATAAACTCAGGCTTCAGTGATCTGGTTTTTTTTTTTTTTTATATCAAACATAAGTCTCTTAGAGCCTATTGAAAGCTAGTTCCTAAGCCTGTTGTTGATCTTGGAGACTTATAGGGAGTGTCCACATTTGCTGCAAGATTTCCAGCACTATGGCCAATAAGCATACCCAGAAGTGGAATGGGTTCCCTTCCTTGGTCAGGATTAGATAGTGAGGTTTCCATCATAGAAGGTTTTTAATAGGAGGCCCGATAATCATTTTTCCAGTGATGCCATTATCTGTGGCCCACATCACAAAACTATGAATTCTTTTACTTTGTTCCCCCTGACATAGAGCTGACATTTATATGGTGAATGTTTTGGAACAAGAGCCCTCTACCCACCTATTAGAGGAAAGATTTTACTTAACACTGACTGCTATGTTACTTTTTTTAAGTCCTTACAGACAGATAAAGAGACTTCCCAGGCCTCTCTGGGAGAGACCTCCTCACTACTTCAGCTTTCCAAGTGTGGACAGAAGACCAAGCCCTTGATCCCAGAAATGTGTTTTACTTCAAGTGGTGAGAATACTGAGCCTCTCCCTGCAAATTCTTACATTGGTGACGATGGAACCAGCCTCCTCATTGCCTGCGCCAAATGCTACTTGCAAGTTCATGCCAGTGAGTTAATGCACTTCACATAGGGGCTGAGGAAAGTGAGGGCTGATGGGGAAAGTACAGGTATAAGGGAGTGTGGGTGGTTGTGGTCCTCTTAAAAAATTCAGGCCTCTTTGATGTCTCTGACAAATGAGATCTGCTGGTTGGGAAATAATGAGATTGCTCAAGACACACCTTTGGTTGGTTTGTGTATTTGAAGTCTTTCTACTTATAGAGCATCTTTGAATGGTTTTTACTTGCTTTTACTTACTGTAGGTTGTGCAGGTCTGATCTACACCCACAAGGTATAGGTTTTCACATTGCCATAATATATACATTATTTCATATCACTACACAATAGGACTACGGTCCTTGTTCATTGACTTCTTCAAAAAGCTTTACATTATCTCAAGTTGATTTCCATTTTGAATTTTCTGAAGCTTCTGGTTTTCTTTGTGGTTTGGCAACTCTTGGATGCTATACATCACATAGAAAACCTGAGAGGTTATGTCACATGATTAGGCAAAAAACACAGATGTTAAAAAAAAAAAAAGATTGACCTTCTATCATGTAAGTTAAAGGTCCATGGAGATTACATCAGCACAGAAAGAAAAGACAAGCATGGTAGATGTAGTGTCTTTCTTTTTCTATTCAATCTTAGAGTGACCCCTTCTAGAAACCTTAGGGGCAGAATTTAGTAACTACTAAACTCCTGCAGAGCAGTCAGGTATATTTTCAATTATAGTTTGGGCTCCTGTTATGACAGTATTTCATTAGAAGGAGACCCTTTATTTCACTGAGTACTTTTCTACTGACTTTTCTCTTACAGAACTGCCTTCTTGAATTCTTCATGAACAGAATTGTTAAATTGATGCCCTTGGGCACCTAAGTGGCACAGCAGATGCAATGCCAGTCAGGAAGACTGAATTAAAATCTGTCCTCAGATACTTACTAGCTGTGTGACCCTGGGCAAGTCACTTAACCCTATTTGCCTTGGTTTCATCATCTGTAAAATGAGCTGGAGAAGGAAATAGCAAACAATTCCAGTATCTTTGCCAAGAAAACCCCAAATGGGGTCACAAAGAGTCAGACACAACTAAAAAACAACTGAACAGGAGCGGCCAGGTAGCACAGCTAGTAAGAACACCAGCCCCAGAGTTGGGATGACCTGGGATCGAATCTGGGCTCAGACACTTAGCACCTACCCAGAAACACCTGGCCCTGTAGCCTTGAGCAAGTTACTTAACCCCAGTTGCTTAGAGGCGGCCAGGTGGTGCAGTGAATAAGAGCACCGGCCCCAGAGTCAGGATGACTTGGGATTGAATCCAGGCTCTGATACTTAGTACCATACCCAGAAATAACTGGCTATGTAACCTTGAGCAAGTTACTTAACCCCAATTGCTTTAAAAACAAAACAAAACAAAAAAACAACAACACCTGAACAACAAAAAAATCGGGATAGGAAATTGCTTAATGTCTTTTCCCAACCGGAAAAACGCTTGGATTCAGGGGTAGGGGACAACCATGTTCTTGGTCTGCATTAGATCATCCTACAGTCACTACTCTGTGTGCTAATTTTCCGGGATTTATGTCCTTTCCTCTTCCTCTGTGCATGACTCCTTGTTGCTTCCCTGCCTTTAGGGCCACTTTGCCTCATTAGCATTTCTAAATATATAAATTAAAATGAGTTGATCTGGATATTTTTTGAATGTCCAGGAATTTGATTCGGGAAGTTAGAATAAAGCTTTTGGGTGAATGGTTGGATTTAATTGTGGCGCTGTGGTGCAGTAGAAAGAGACTCTTATTCTTCTTCCCGTGGTAAGGGTACCTTGTTTCCTTCCATAGGTTAGCAGAGATCAATCAGGTACAATGTAGTGGTCATGAAACTAGCTTATTTGTTTCTTGCTTCTGTGCAAAAAGGGAGCAATAACCCAAAGATCAAGCTTCTAGGAAAGGATGGATGGATAGATGAATGAACAGAAGTACTAAGCTAAGCCATGAAGATATAGTAGAAAAGGGAGGTCGTCTCTATGCTCAAGGAATTCATATTATAGGAGCAGCACTTATTAGATAGAAACTTTGGAATGAAGGGGAAAGGTAAGGCAGCCTTGGTGGCAGGGTAAACAGGAAGGGGCTGATGGTTCTCCATCTTACCAGCAGGACTATAGTTGGGGACTCCAAGCTCATTGAAGTGATGTGGAGCACATGTAACTGCTCACATCAGAGAGCTGGAGGGGCCTCAGACCCACAATCATGAGAAGGGAAGAGTGAGCCCTAGAGTTGGAGTGGAATGGGGGGTGGGGGAGGAAGGGTTGGAATACAGTCTAGAGGGGAAAGGAAGAATGGGTCAATCCCCTGAGCCCTCTGTCTGGGAAAGGAAAAGGAAGACATTTAATTTATATTCCCTGTTGAAGGTAGAGGAAAGAGCTATAACTTAGATCTTTGTCCTTTTTGGAAAGTTAGTATTATTCCTTCCCCTCATTCACTCACCCTGAAGTTAATTTTCATGTGCTAGCTTAGTGCTTATTTCATAAAAGTTTCAAGTCATTTTTGGAAAGAATCTTTTTGTTCTGACCTGTTCTATAGATTGATTAGGTGACCAGTAACCGTTAGGGCTGTCTTGCTAAACCTTGGGGGAGAAAATAGTAGGGAGAATTAGAGAGAAGAGAGATCAGCCTGCCGTTGTTTGAGCCCTTTGGGAAAAACCTTAGACTTGCTGCGGCCTTGCTTTTTTGCTTAGATATTAGCTGGAGAGAGGATTTCAAAACAGCAGATAATAGTATCGTGAGTTTTGTGCCAATAATTTGAAACACTGGTGGCAGTACCCAGTTGAGTTTTGCAGTTGAACTGAGTAGTATGATAGAATATTGATCAACTATTTGACCTTGGGAGAGAAGGTCACATCTACTTCTTATCAAATAAAATTACTTTTCATGGTTTCAGCCTTGTAGATAAGAGGTCACCACAGAGTTCAGCACAAATATCTTTGATAAAGAATTAAAATGAGAACAAGAGTTCAGTTCCCTTGTTGCTCCTTGGAGTCCAGGATCCTACCAGCTCTGTTTAAATGTGCTTATAGAACTAGGGTGATAACCTAGAACTTCAGTATCCCTTATCCACCCATAGACTATAATCCCTAGCTGCTCTGCTTCATGCTTAGATAAGGATTTAGATTCTAATCTGGCTTTCTACCTTCTCTAGCAGTGCATAAGGGAACTTTCCAACCAGGCAGAGCTATGTTTTGGGGAAGAATTATCCATCCGTCAGCACATAAGGGTGAAATTAAAGCTTTTCTCCAGCTTGGCTTTCCATCTCCTGAACCAGCATCATCTGGCTTTCTCCTTAGGTTGTACAACTTAGGTTGTACTAAAGTGTCTTTTTTTTTTTTTTTTGAGTGGCTATCTTGGCTTTTCTACTTGGACTGCCAATCTGTCTCTATTGGAGAATGAAACTGATGGTATAGTGTCCTGGCCATGTCTGCTCACACTCTGTGCTGTCTTTCTGTTACTTGAAACCTCCTGTAGGAGATGCATTCTTAGGACAATCACTTCCCCAGTGCAGAACCTTTCCCTTGGGATTTCAGAGGCAGGAAATAAGCACTAAAATGTCATTCGATTGCATGCAGCTCTGATGTTCCCAACTGAAATATTTATGTAGGCTAGTTTCTATTTTACATCCCTTTCTTGATTGGTTTTCCAAACCCTGAGCCAGTCAGCCCTGGGCTTCCATCCCCTTCCCCACTTCCAGGGCTTGATTTGGATTTGCTTGCATAGCCTGTCAATGACCAAAAGATCCTTTTGATGGAATAGACTTGTGTAGCCAATATTGATTTCTTTTCAGTGTATGTCTCAAGTAGTTCTTGTTTGTGGTACTGGGGTTGTTAGGAACCTAACTGTATTGATATTTTCATTTTAATTATTACCCAATCAGAATGTCACAAAAAGTTGATTTGTCAGATGCAGTAACCAGTCTTCAGCTGCTTTGATAATGAACTTTTATAACAGAAAAATGTTATAACTAAGTACATAAACTATCTTAGCAATTTTGGAATTAATATTTTAGGTTGATAGCTTGGACTTATCCAGAATCAACCCCATGTAAAGGGGATTTTAGTTTTCTTTCTCTATAACATTAGCATTTTAAATGAACCATTCCTAGCTTCTTTTGCCCCAAAGCCTTTTGTTTCACACTGTGTGCAGTGGCCTGAATTAAGGTGAAGAGGATGGTAAAAGAGAACAATTATCTTAAATGCAGTGAATTCTGGAAGGCCTTTTAAATCCCACCAACAACTGTGCCCATCAGCTTCCAATGACATAGCATCTGAGCTCTGGATCTCTGCCTTCTTTCAGGTTGCTACGGAATCCGTCCTGATCTGGTAAATGAAGGTTGGACCTGTTCCCGGTGCACAGCCAATGCCTGGACAGCGGTAACATACTCCTTACTGCCAAGGCTCTTTGTTCTTCAGGCTTTGCTCATAGGCATTCAAAAGCCTCTGATCTTCAGGCCTTTGGGGCTGAGAGTTAGAATTGGGATAGAACTTGGGTCTCTGTCACAGTTTCCTTGCAACTCTGTGATGTTAGGCATGATTGCTCCCTTCTCCAAACCTGTCTTCTATAAACTGAAAGAATTGAATTAGACAGCCTATAAGAGTAGATATGAAAGAGATAGCCTGATAATAGTAGAAAGAATACCAGATTTGGAATCGCTAGATTGTCCCATCACTAATTTTCAGGCAGAGATTGGATTACTGTGTGTGAGGTTTATTGTTGAGTATATACCTGCTGAAATACAGCTGGGACTGAAATAAAGTGCTCTCTGTGATGCTGAGATCTGGTTCACAACCTTGGTTTTGACATTTATCTCACTGTATGAACCCTGAGCAATTCACTTAACCCTTGTGGGGTTCAGTTGCCTCCCATGTTAAATGGGGATAACAATACTTGTACTACCTAGGTCACAAGGTAGTTGGGAGTGGGTTGGGTTGGGTTTGGAAGCTTTAAAGCCTTATAGAAATGCCAGGTGTTTTTGTTACTCTTGAAGAGTTAATTTAAGGATCTGCCCCCAAGAGATACTCTACTGGGACAGTGAGTAAGATCCCCTATGTGGAAGGAAAGTTGAGTGGGAACGGTCTGGTAGCTTTTACCATTAATCTGTACAATGGTTTTCCTCTGTAGGAATGCTGTTTGTGTAACCTCAGGGGAGGAGCTCTTCAGATGACAACTGATAAAAGGTAGGAAGGGTTTTTATCTTCTTTGGACTGTTTGGCCCTAGAGCTTACATATTAGCACATCATGACTCTTCCTCTATTGTGGGTGGTTCTGACTGGGAGCAGCAAGGAAGAAGAAATGATTGCTCTCTGTACTAAAGATGATATTCAAACTTTACTTTTTTTATCCTGATGGTGGTTTCACTGACCCTTCAGATACCAAGTAAGACCCAAATATTAGTCAAAGAGATTATGGTTGGGGGACAGTAACATCAGCCATGTCTAAATATCCCATCTCATAATCTGTCTTTTGAACTCCTTAACACCAGGAACCATGTTGTAGTTTTGTGAGAATAGTACTGAACATGGAGTCAGGAGACTTGTTTAAGTCCCAGTTCACCTTCTTATCTACATAAGCTTTCCTAAGCTTCAATTTTCTTCTCTGTAAAATGGGGATAATTATTGATCAGCACAGCCCTACTTTAGCTAGTACATGTCTTTGTGCAAAATGAGTAGTCAATACAGTATGACTGTTCAATCACCAACCACATGAAAAACTGTTTAGAATCACACATTAAAACAATTGTGAGATATTACTTCATACAGATTAAGCTAGCAGTGGTGCTAATTGGAGGGGCTATATATAGTAATACTGATTCACTGTTGGTGAAGTTGTGAATTTCTTAAATTCTTAAATTTCCCCAAAGATTTTGGGGAAAAAATTGGAGTTGAACAAGAAAAATTGCCCAATTGCTCATATGCTTTAATCCTGAGATTCAACTACTGGTGCTACATTCTAAGGAGATTATTAATAGCAATAAAAAAAAAACTCCATCCGTACTAAAATGTTAGTAGCAGTAGATTATTTATGTTAAAACTACAAACGAAATACATGTATAGTCATCAGGGAATGACTGAACAAGGAATGATAGGATGCAGTAGAATAGAATATTAATAATTTTAATAACAAAAAAGTGAGAGCTCACCAGAAAATAAAGTTAGTAATCAAGCTCTTCTGTGAATTGTCCAGGTGGATCCATGTAATCTGTGCTATTGCTGTCCCAGAAGTACGGTTTCTTAATGTAATAGAACGTCACCCTGTGGATATCAGTGCAATACCAGAGCAACGATGGAAATTGGTAGGTGTTTAAGCCATGTCAGACCATGTTCTGTATTGTCAAGTTTTTGTGGAATTACTATTTGCTTTCTTTGCCCAAAGGAATAGTCAACAAGTGTTTATTAAGCTTTTCTATGTGCCACATACTGCACTAAGTGTTGGGGATGCAAAGAAAGACAAATACCTTCCCTGCTCTCAATAGGTCACAGAGCCTTTATTAAGCACCAACTTTGTGCCAGCCCTGAGAATATAAAAGAAAGACAAAAGGTAGACCCAGATAATTGAAGAACTCACACAGTCTAATGAGGGAGAACATGCAAATGACTATGTACAAACAAGCTAGAGAGAGAATAAATTGGGGGTAGTCTTAGGTGGAAGGTTCTAAGATTTAAGGGAGATTAGCAGCAGAGACTTCTTATAGAAGATGGAACTTTAATTGCAACTTGAAAGAAGCCAGGGAACCAGGAGGAGGAAGAATGTTCCAAGCATGGGCAAGTCAGCGCAAAAGTATGACATCAGGAGCCAGCTTCTCGTGTGTGAGGAACAGTCAGGAGGCCAATCCAGTAACTGGACTGCAGAATACACTGAGGGGAGCAAAGTGTATAAGAAGACGAGGGATGTGGTGATGTTAGATTTAAAAGCCAAATAGAGGCAAAATTTCACTGAATGAGTATGATTCTAAAGAATAGAAATGAGAAAGCACTCCTTCACTACTTTACAGTGGGAGATCCATTATTACAGTGGCAGGTACATTGAATATATTTTCAGACTCTTTTGATGTATTGATTAGATTTGTTTAATTTTTTTTTCCTTTAAAAATATAATTTCTCATATAGGATGGCTCTGGAAGGGGGAGGGATATGGGGAGAAATTCTGATGATAACCAAAGAAAAAGATTACAAAAATGTACTTAAAAAGAAAAAAATCAAACAGGATTTCATATTTGATCCTGGAGGTCATTGGGAGCCCCTGACCTTTATTGAGTAGGGAGGTGACATGATCAGACCTGTGCTTTTATAAGGTCACTTTGGATTGGAGTGGGGAAAGACTTGGGGCAAGGAGACCAACCAAAATGCTATTCATATAACCTAGGCATGAGGTGACAAGGGCCTGAGGAAAGGATGGTGGCTTTGTGAGCAGAGAAAATGGACGTAAACTGGAAATGTGGTGAAAGTAAAAATTACAAAAATTTGTCAGTAGATTGGATATGTGGGATATGCATCAGGAGGCAAAAATGGTACTGAGATTTGGAATCCAGGAGAATGATGGTGTCCTTAGCGGTAATAAGAAAGTTGAAAAGAGAGGAGGGTTTAGAGGGAAAAGTCACAATTTGTTCTAGACATGGTGAGTTGGAGGTACCTGTGAGGTATAGCGTTTGAGATGTCTAAAGCCCAGCTGGTGCTCAGAAGAGAAATTAGGGGGACATATATATATCTGAGCATCATTTGCATATTAATGAGAGTAGGATATTTGTGAGCTAATGAGAATACCAAACAAGATAGTATAGAGTGAAGAGGAAAAAGACCTGGCACAGATCTATGAAGTGCATCCACTGAACTTAATGAAGGCCCAGCAAAGGAGGTTAAGAGGGAGGAGGAATGGGACAGAGCAGGGTAGTGGAAACCTGGAGAGGGGAGGATTGTGACAGACAGTTCCAAAGGCTGCGGAGAGATCACCAAGGTCGGGGACTGAGAACAGCTCGGTAGGTTTGTCTCTAGTGACTTCAAAGAGAACAGTTTCAGTTGAATGATGATGTCAGGAGCCATTTGCAAAAAACATTAGAATCCAGAGGAAGTAGAGACAAGTAGAGATGGCTCTCTCAAGGAGGCTACCCTGAAATGAGGGAAGAAAACCATTAGGGGGATGGTTATTAGAGATGCTTAGATCAAGTGAGGATAGGGAAGGCCTGAGTGTGTTTGTATGGAAGGAAAGAAGGGAATAAGCATTTTATTAAGCACCTACTGTGTACCAGAGCTTTACAAATATGATCTCATTTGGTTCTCACAAGAACCCTGGGATAGGTGCTCCTATTAGCCCCATTTTACATTTGAGGAAACTAAAGCAGGCAGGTTAAGTGACTTGAGGGTCGTCACACAGCTAGTCAATATCTGAGGCAGGATTTGAACTCACTCCAGGCTCAGCGCTCTATTCACCGTGCTGTCTAGCTGCCTTTATAGATAAGGCGATATTGAAAATTAGCGCAAGTAGGCAATCTGACAGACAGTACACATAGAAGGGTTTGCCATGTATTACGGAGGTAAAAGAGGAGATAATGGGAAAAGGTAGACTTCTGAGTGATGTGACAAATGAGAACTTGTGGCAGATGGCCTCCATTTTTTCAGTGAAGTATGAGGTTGATATGGTGGGGGAGGGGATACCATAAGAGGCTTGACAACTGATGATGAAAAGGTTTGGAAACAACCACTTTGTTCAGTGGGATGGCAAAGGGGGGTGTGGTAAGAGGCTTGCCTATATGATACATAAATTTGTAATGTACACAACATGGTCTGTGTTTTTTCTCCAGCTACTTTTATCAACTCATGAATTAAAGCATAGAAAGCAGATAGTGGCAATAATCAAAGGCTGAGGTTTGAGTAGAGGCTAGTGTAGAGTTGGCTAGAAACTTGAGAGAGGGAATGGAGGAGAAGGTAGGCAGAGGAAAGCCATGTCCTGGGAAAGAACAGAGGGGCAGAGGGCCTGGAGACCACTGTGAAGATAAAGAAGAGATCCTGTATCATAGGGAAAGGTGAAACAAGAAAAGACCATGGTCAACTAAAGGAATTTCATAACACCCAGAGATACGTCCTCATTCATCTACCATGCCCTCCCCCACTCCCTATGCACACACATAAAAGAAATTCATATACCAGAGCTGGGTTTGCTATAGTTAAATAGGGGCTTGCCTTACTGATTCAGTGTATTCTTTTGGCCATTTTTTCTGTGGTGGTAATCTTTTCTCTAGAGATAGTTTAGATAGTTTAGTCCAGCTACCTCATCTTCCATGTGAGTTTTTACCCAGAGGTAAATGCGAAGGAAGGGCTGAGGATTTGGTATTCAGACTCTCACATGTCCACTCGGGGGCAGTATCTCCTGCGTGGTGATTGGCTTCTCAGGATGTTTTCATGGTCCTCTGTACCAGTAGACACCTGGGAGCTGCCACCAAAGAGGAGACTGCTACATGAGGAGGGTACAGAGGAAGAATGTGCTATACCTTTAGGGGTGCCCAATGCATTGGAATGTCAGACTCATGGTTGGGCCCAGGTCAGTTGTTGGTCTGCATTGGAGGGATGCATGTGGACGAGGTAGTGTTTGGGAAGGGGAAAGAAATTCATTAAGCATGCAGCCACCAGATCCAAGCCCAGCCAGGCATTGGATGGGTTATTACGAAGAGGCTGTGTTGGCTTCCAGAGTTATTCCTCTGTTGTGTAAATGGGTTTTGTACACAAATGTGGATGTAAAAAGCATTCATTATTCAGGTGGAGTGATGGAGCAATGCAACGCCCGAGTGATAAATCCTCTCGCACAGGCTCTTTATGGATCATCTGACATTTCCAGCATGCATCCTCTTCATTACCAGCACTTGTAACGATGAATTAAAAATCCTTTTACACAAGGCTCGCTTGTACTGCTTAATGGGGCCTCACAAGGAAAGCACTTAACTCCTGCAAGTCTGCCCACCAGCAGCCTAGCACCATTTTGCTTACCTTGTATCTCCTCCCATTGCTCATTCCAGGCCCAACCCTCTTGATCTGATTATGGCATGTCTGTGGCTAAGAAAGATGACTTCACAGGGCTGTGGTTTGCACTTACTATACCAGGATCCCATGTAGGAAAGAAAAATGTGAACGCTTAGCAACTTAGACCTGACCCAAAGCACCTTCTCAGGCTGCCTACTGATAACCAGCTCTCATTGCACTTTAAGAGAACCCACACCTGATGGCTTAGCCACTCGTATACAAATGCATTTCAGATCTAACCCGTCTTAGCCGAGTTGAGGAGCAACCAGAGGCTAACTACTGCTTACTGTGCCCATCAGTGGTCTGATTTGATTGGGCAGTTCATGGCTGGTCACTAGCTTCTGCTGTAGTTGAGAGTTTATAGCTGGTGTATGGGATTTCTTTATTTGAGACATGATGGGCTTCTGTGAAGAACTGTTAGGTATGAGAAGCAGTGTCCCATTTATCTGTTCTTAGAATGTCAAGTACATGTGAAGTCTGCAAGGACTTTGGGCCTGGTTCTCGATAGAAAGGAGGTTGTTATTCTATGCTCTGATACTAGGAATGTTTATTGACTAAATCAGATCACCTGTCTTGTACACCAGTAAAGTAAGCCCGTCTGTTCTCTCACACTACTTGCTGCTTTCTATAATTTTTCGTGCAGTTTCTTTAGTTTGTAAGATCACACTAGTAACATGGTGCCCACTAGGAGTCACTAGAGGCCTACATCAGTAAGTACCAAATGGCTCCTCTTGAAGCCCAGCTACGTGCATCATGGTTCAGTTTTCCATCCAAACCTGCAGCCCTCTCTTCACATGTTATTAACCACATAACTACATATCTCATTCTTAGTGGATAACCACTTGAATTCAGCTCCTGTGACCTTCAAAAGGGACCACTATGGAGTGGTCATAGGATCATAGCATTTAGAGATGAAGGGACCTCAGAAGCTATCCAGTTCAGTCCATAAATGAGTGAATCTCTTCTACCACATCCCTGAGAGTTGGTAATCCAGGTAAAACCTCTTCTGAGAAGGAGGTTGCTACTACCCGAACCCAGGGCAGACCTTTTCACTTTCATATAGCTTTATTACAAAGTTTTTTCTTAATATCAAGCCTAATCTTCCCCTGCATTTTCTTCCAAAGCATTACTCCTGGTTCTCCCATTTGAAGATATTACTAGATCTCTAAGATTATTACTAATCCTGAATAGATGGGGAAAAACATTTTGCTACCAAGATATTTGAAACCATAGCCTGTTAGCCAAGCAAGCTGTAGAGGTGTGGTCCTCTGCTCTGAAGCTATGTTTCCTCACATTGTTTTCCGGGAGACTGATAACTCTTTCCTGAGGTGCCTTCTGGCCTGGATCTGATTGAAGGGGCATGAATAGAGGAGATTCAGGGAGCAGTGTCTTTGAAGAACCCCAGAGTATCTGAATGATCAATATCAGTATATAGTGTGCATTAAGCCCATGTGGCTTCTTACAGTGCAAGGTTCTCTTAACCCATCCAGCCATGTACTGTTATAAGAAATGGTCTTTGCATGCCCCCTGATTAATGGTATATTATGGGCCTGAGTTTAAATTATTTATGACGTGGAAATTCAGAATAATTAGCTGTCATTCCTCAGTGGAGTAAATGAATTGTAGTGTTCATCATGCTGGAGACAACCTATTCTTCACTCTGTGCTCTGATCTGATTTTTCACTATGCCTTTGCTCTAAGCATTTTCTCTCATGAGCATGACTAGCTAGGTTTGGCTCTCATCCCTACAAAGTCTTTGGATAGCTACTTCTTTTCCTTTCCCAACTTTCAGATTCCTTAATTTCCTCTTCTGGACACTATAAGGGTGGTTCTCTTCAGGCTGTAGCCAGCCTACTTATTAGTGATTTGTTTAAATGAGACATGCAGAACTGGTCATTCTTGTTGTCTGTTTTGTGGAGGAGTCTGGCTGTGACCTGAGTTCTCTTCAGTACCTTCTTCGTTTTGTGTTGGTGGTGCCTATCACAGCAAGGAAAATCCTTGGGACTTGGAGGTCAATACTCCCTCACGAAGGAATATTGAGCATGTTGTGTATCAGCGCTGGCCCTGTTGGTGAGAGGATTTTCTATTGACAGTTTAGTAATGAGATCTCATCACTATTGATTCCAGTGTGGGGCTGCATTCCTGCTGAGCCCTTAGCTGGAGTACTTATCTAGTATTTGAACGCAGTTTACAGAGTGATAAAGGAGACACTTATTAAAATACTTGGGATGACATTTAGATAACATAAAGGAGTCTGGCTAGTTCGTAGGATTACCACGGCATCCACGTGCAGCAGGGGGGTGGGGTGGGGTGTGTGATATACCCTGATGCCCCTGTAGTGCTCGTTGGCCATGTATACTAGGGTAAGGGACACATACACAGCAAGGTATTCGTTTTCAGATATGTAGGTGATGTTATGTGGTTCAGCAAGGATGAAGCCCTTCATCATAAGGGGACTCTTATTTTGTGATGCTTTTTTAAAGGCATTTATGCAAAAACAACTTTCTATGGAAAGAAAATCAGAACAATTCCTTTGAAGCCTGATGAAAGCTCCCAAAGGAAGATCAGAACTGAGACAACTGTGTGGTCTGAGGCAGTTCCTTGGAAGGGATATAGCTAAGCCTTTGATTTTGTCAGAAGACCTTTGTTATCAGTCAACAAGCTGTACTAAGCACTGAAGATACAAGGAAAGACAAAAGTGCAGTCCCTGCCTTCAGGGAGCTCACATTCTAAAAGTGGAGACAACATGCACAGATTGTACATATTAGATATGTACGGTGTAAAGGGAAGCCTCTCCCAGAGGGAAGGCATTAGTGGGAGGGGGGAATTGGTAAAGGCTTCTTATAGAAGGTGGGATTTGAGTTGAGACTTGAAGGAAGTCATTGAAACTAAGAGGCAGATTTAAGAAAAGCCAGTATTCCAGGCATAAAAAATGGCCAGGGAAAAGATATGGAGTCAGGATGGAGTGCAGTGTGTGAATAGCACCAAGGTCAGCACCACTTAGTTGTAGATTATGTTCAGGGTGGTAATAGGCAGTGCAGTGGATAGAGTGCCCAGCCTGGAGTCAGAAGCCTCCTTTTCCCAAGTTCAAATCCCACCTCTGGCACTTAGTAGCTGTGTGACCCTGGGCAAGTCATTTAACCCTCTTTGCCTCAGTTTCCTCATCTGTAAAATGAGCTGAAGAGGAAACGGCAAACTATTCCAGTATCTCGCAAGGAAAACCTGAAATGGAGTCACAAAGAGTTGGACATGATTGAGATAGTTGAGCCACCAGGATAGTAAAAGTGAGAATCCTGGAAAGCTAGGGAGAGATTTCAAAAACCAATCCGAGCATTTTACATTTGATCCTAGAGGTAATAAGGAACCACTAGCTTTTGTTAACTAAAGGAGGGTGAAGAGTGACATGGTTAGACTTTGATTTTTAGGAAGTTGTTTTGGCAGCTGAGTGGAGAATGGATTGGAGTGTTGAGAGACTTGAGGCAGGGAGATAAATGAGAAGTTATTGCAGTAGGGCAGGCATGAGGTGAGAAGGAGCTTATGCCAGACTTGCAGTTGAGTGGGTGGAGAGAAGGGGGCAGATTCCAGAGGCTTTGAGAAGGTAGAAGGGACAAAGTTGGGCAGCATAGTGTATGTGTGGAGTGAATGCAAGTCAGGAGTCAAGGATGGCACTAAGGGTGCAAGCCTAGGGGAGTGGGAGATGCTGGTGCCCCCAGCAGTAGAAGAAGGGAATGACTGAGTAGTGTTTTGGACATGTTGAATGTGAGATGTCCATGGGTCATCCTGATGTCCTAGAGGCAGCTCTGCTAGTGACCCTCTGTTTAGTCTTGAGCAAGTGGTTTCATCTGTCTGTACATCATTTTTCTTTACTGGAAAATGATATGGTTAAACTAGAATGATCTCTGAGCCTCCCTAGAGGCCAGGGGGAACCTGAGGTTAAATTCAGCCTCAGAGACTTAATAGATGTGTGACCCTGAGCAAGTCAACTTAATCTCTGTGTTCCTCAGTTTCTTCAACTGTAAAATGGGGGTCATAGTAACACCTACTTCCCAGGGTTCAAATGAGGTAATAATTTGTAAAGTGCTTAGCACAGTTCCTGGAACAGAGTAGACACTTAATAAGTACTCATTCCCTTCCTACTTCCTTTCCCCGGCGGACACTAGAATTAAAAGAAAGGCTTCCTGTAGAATTTTAGTTGGGACTTGGAGGAAGCCAGGGAAACTAAAAAGGAGGAAGAACATTCCAGGCATGGGGACAGACAGAAAATGCCTGGAATCCAAAAGGATTTGTGTTTAGGTAAAAAGTTTTTAGTTGACTAATTAATCAGAGTATTTCTCTGTAAAAAAAACAAACAAACCAAAAAACAAGATTTCTCTGATTGTGTCACTTCAGAAATGTGTTTACTGTCGAAAACGGATGAAGAAGATATCTGGAGCTTGCATCCAGTGCTCCTACGAACACTGCTCTACTTCTTTCCATGTGACCTGTGCCCACGCAGCTGGGGTCCTGATGGAGCCTGATGATTGGCCCTACGTCGTGTCTATCACTTGCTTTAAGCATAAAGCAGGCAGCCAAGGTGTAAGTGCTTTTTGGTATAAGAACTTTCATTTTTTCTGAATCTTCATCAGTGCCTGTTTGGGTTGTTGAGACAGTGACTTCTCTCTGTTTTCTAGGTCCAGTTTCTAAGGGAAGTGTCATTGGGCCAGACAGTTATCACAAAGAACCGCAATGGCCTCTATTATCGGTGCAAAGTAATTGGCACAACCACACAGACATTCTATGAAGTGAACTTTGATGATGGTTCTTACAGTGACAACTTGTACCCAGAGAGCATTATTGTGAGCAGCCTTGAGATGTTTTGGTGGGCTTGTTGTGGGAAGGGAGGAGTGAAATGTCACCTCATCCCTTGATGAAAGAGGCTTGTCGTTAATTAGCCAAGAAACTGCTGGTAGTGGGTAAAGTGAAGACTGGCACCATGTGTCTCTTCCCAGGTCACCTTCAGGAGCATTGTGCTATGGCCTCTTCTTTACCTTGAGACATCCACATTTATGCACCTTCAAAGTGTTCCTTTGTTTTACACAAAATTCAAGCAAGACAATATTCAGTAATTACGCGAGATATAGAAAAAGACTACTCTGCAGACAGTAGCTGGCCAAGGGCAACAACTCTGTTTACTGTCTTGAGCTTGTCATCCAAATATCACAGTTCCTGATTCTCTGACCTGTCAGGCCTGTGAGCTTGGGATAGTAGTATTTAAACTTTTCCTGATTCAATTAACTCCTCATTTATATATATATAGCAGTAAATAAGCATTTATTTAGTGCCTAATTTACAAAACTCCTTGGGCTAGGCATTGGGAGAAATACAAAGATAAATACTACTTACCTCAAATAAAGCTATTCATTTTAGAAAATGGTGGTTTATTGTGATCAACAGAATCATCTTGGCCACAGTTGTAAGTGCTAGGTAGCATTAAATCTTGGGCACAAATGGATAGCAGTAGGCAAAGACTTGTTTACGTGTGCCTTTTCACCTTAGGGATATGTGTGCATTGCCTTTTAAACTGTATTATTCTGTCAACAGAGCAGAGATTGTATCCAGCTGGGACCCCCTCCTGAAGGGGAGTTTGTTCAGCTCCGGTGGACTGATGGAAATATCTATAAAGCCAAGTTCATTTCAGCTGTGATCAGTCACATTTATCAGGTAAGAAGGAAGAAACTCCTGTATCTGTCACAGTCTCATTTACCCCTCCCTGACCTGGGTTGATTTGGGGGGGGGGGGGCAGAGTAGATAAAGAGAAGACAGTCTATTTTTGTAGTATTAAGAAAATTCATTGGTAATGGAGAATAATGACTAAGGGATTGTTTTTCAGCTGTCAAGAATGAATCTTTCACTCAGGTAGTCTTCCTGTGCCCTCTCACAACATGGAGCTGATGCTGGGATTTCCAAAGGGTGGCCACAGAACACAAGCTCTGGCAGCTTCTGCCAAGTTAACAAATCTTAGGTAGTGATGACAGTCAGTGTGTCTTAAGTATTGACTGAGCCCAGAAAAGCTCATCATCACAAAATTGGTCCCTGAATGTTTTTTTTTCTTTTTTGATACCACTGCTCACCCAGCAGTGGTCTGGATGGTTTTTAATCTGCACTGGTGGTCAGGAGCACCTGCACCACGGAAATCACCCAGCTTTGAGATACTGCAGCAAGGAGCAAAGACTGGCCATCTTGTTCTTTTTGCTCATCTTCCAGGGCTGCATTGCCCTGTATGTAGCACCTCTATGGCCTCACTACAGGCTGAGGGTCCTGGGTGCTCTTTATGGCACAATCTGTAGCCCTTTGAAGTAAGTCTGAAAAGGAGGGGTTGGGGATGGAATACCGTTGGAGCACTGTCATCACGTTGGTGCTCTGATGAGACCATGCCTTGGTCCTATGAAAGATCTGAGTTCATGACAAGACGCAATGAGGAAAACCCCATTCCCTGAAAGAATAGCAAGCAGTTTCTTTATTCTCTCTGATTAATGAGCACCTTGGGCAGACTCTGGTTTTCCTACTTCAGGGTTGGACCAGCCAGCCCTGACATGGATAGCTCTTCTTCTTGATTCTTTTTATTTCTGCCTGGGCCAAGAGCAAAGAACTCTGGAGCCACTGGAGACAGAAACATCTACAGAATGGAGCAGTCCACTTATTCTGATGTGATGACGAAGATATTCCCATAGCCCCATGCTTTTGAAAAGGGGGTTGGGTAGGAATAACTCCAAACAGGACACATGGCCCATATAGTTTGCATTTGGTTTGCATGTTCTCTATAGTTATTCTAATAGCATATTTGCTATTAGAATTATGTTTTTCGTTTAAGCTAATGTTAATTTGTATTTTCCAAGCAAGGATTGTCAGGGTTGACATCTCTTTGAGAATTTAAAATTTGTAGTAGGTGACAATTTGGAGAGTAGCTCTGGTTTTGTTAACCTTTCACAATTTTAAAATTACCCAGCTTTATTTTGGTCATCAGATTGGGTATGGGACCTTTAAAAAAACCCTCCATGAAGGAGGACTTGGCATCAGAGAACCTGGGTTCTAGTCTTTATTCTCCCATGGGTAAATCACTATACCTCCTCTATAAAGTGAAGTTGGTCTCCTCTCTACTTGAAGTTCCATGTGATCTTAATTTAGTTAGACCCCCAGATACCTTTCTGTCCTCTCTCCAATGCCCATGTGTGATCAGTGCCCTGTTACTATTGGAAGCTTTCCCAGTTGTTCCAGAGTAGCTCTCTGTTATCCCTCTTCAGCTGATTATCTTCCTGTCTCTAATTCCCAACAACTGCAGGTTGGTGAAAGACCTTTTGAGTTAATGCCATATGAAGATCAGTTGAAGGGTCTGGGGGCATTTATCTTATTGAATGAGAAAACAGAGAGAAGCATAGTAACTTTGTTCAAATATTTGCAGGACTGTCATGTGGAAGAGAGATTAGACTTAGTCTTCTTGGCTCCAGAGGTCAAAACCAAAAGTAGTGGAGAAAAGTTATACAGAGGCCAGTCAAGGCTTGGGGAGAGGAGTAGTTCTCCCAAAATGAGATTGGCTGCCTCTGACATCAGAGTTTCTCTCCCACTGTAGGCTTTGATTTGATGATGCTTTGTGAGGTGTACTGTAGAAAGAAATCTTTGGGGATGAGTGGGGACTATCAGGATGACCACCCATTCTGCTCCAACTCAGAAATTCAGTGTTTCTGTGATCTAGGTTCTCTCTCTGGACATTTTCCAGCTTTTTAATATCCCTCCTAAAACATGTTACTCCACAATGAGCCCAGTATTTCAGTGAGCTAACCATGCCAGAGTTCATAGTCTAGTCACTGGATATACAAAGGCCAAAGTGAAAACAGGTCCTGCCCCCCCAAGAAATTTACAGTGTAGCCAAGGGAGATGGCATTTACACGAACAAATATGTACAAAATAGATACCTGGCAAAGCTGGTTTGACTGGACTACTATGTGTATGCACTTAGGTTGGAAAGGTAGATTGGGATCAAGCTCTAAGGGCCTTAAATGCTAAACCAAGGGTATTTATATTTGATCTTGGAGACAGTAGCAGCTACTGGAGTTTGTTACCTAGGAGCATGGCCTGGTTAGATTTATGCTTTAGAAAAACAATGCTGGCAACTATGTTAAGAAAATAAAATGTAAATATGGTTGCTTGGGGGAGGTGCTTATGGGAACTTTGTGAGGAAGTTACCATTACACCTTCGAATTTGACATGGATTAAGAGAGGAAAGTTAGGCATATTCTGACATGCAGCCTAGATTTTGAGAGAGCAGATCTCAGAGGAATGAAATGATAGAAAAGATGCTTAAAATTCTATAGGAATTGTCATTCTAAGGGGCATGAGAAATTTGCTTCAGTGAAACTGAAGACACAACAAAGGGGAGCTATTTAAAGAGATGGATACATGGGGAATTCACTGATACTTAGATTAAAAAAAATTTTTTATTGATAACATTTTATTTATACAACACCTTCACTGCCAAATATATTCCTCTTTAACCCCCTTCCCTAGTGAACTATTTCTTGTAAGAATGAATAAACAAAAAGAAAGAAAATGCATTTAATCAAAACCGACCAAAACATTTTGGGGCAGTGGGTAGGGGAAAAACAGGGAGAAAATTTGTAACTCAAAATCTGGCAGAAATGAATGATATATGGAGATTGACCCATCCTTTCTCCTGCCCTTAAGCCAAAGAGTCCCTGTAGTCCCTGCTTCAGCTCTGGCATCCCAAAGAGAAGCCCTGCCTATAAACTAGGCTAGTGTCCCCGAACAACAGTGCGTCCTCCCTCCAGTGGGGAGTATGCCCAAGTCTAAGGTAGACCCACTCTGGTCTGGCCAAACTGGAAACAACGTCCCAGCAACCCTTCCTAGGTGCTTGAGGGGAAAGAACCCAGCATACAGGGAGATAGGGAGGAGGTGAAAGGAGCTTACTGGGACTCCAAGAAAGCTTGAGACCTTGGACTTTTCTCCTCTCTGGCTCACCAAAATGATGGGGGGATGGCAATAGGTTATACAAGAACTCTGATCCTTATCAATGACCAGAATCCCTGCGATTCAGTCTGGAAAGAATTCAGTAGGCCCAAGCAGATTTGGAGTCAGGATAACAATAAAAGTTTATTGTTAAGCTTTACAGTGGGCAAGGGTTCTTAGGGAACCTGCAAACTTAAAGAAGACATAGGCATAGTTTTTAAGGAATTTAGGCAATAAATCAGATGTCAGTTATGCTAACTAGGTAAGTAAGGGTGGGATTAGGAAGGAGTTAAGGAGTGGTCAGTGCTTAAAGGAACATGCACCTTTAATGTCAACTACAAAGGCGTATGTCCTTAATTCACTGGGAAATAGCCCTGGGTGGGGGCTGGGTGGAAGCTACCTGGAGGTGTGGTTTTAGGCCTGAAACGTCACTAAGTCGGCTAGTGGTCAAGGGCTGACTGAGAAATGCCTAGTCTGCCACCGATCAGTGTCATGTTTGACGAGATGGATGTTGGGAACCAAAGCTAACGGTGACTCAGTGTGTGTATAATTGGCTAAGGAGTTAACCTATAGATTGTGCATTAAAGGATTCATAGGGGCAGCTGGCCACTTACTAAGGGGAGATCACATTTGCCTAAGCTAAAATGTTTATACATAGTTTAGTGAAGGATTCATAGGTGTAGCTTGTTATTGTTCCAAGCAGAAATAAACAATTTATGAGTTGTTGCTGGGCAGAGTGCTGGCAGGGGGAAGAGGCAGAGTTAATGCTCTGAGGGGGGAAATGTGATTATACAGACTGGTTTTACAAATTGATTTTACAAACTGATATTACAGACATAGATCCCAAGCACCCCATCAATAACAGCCTAATTTCGTATCCTTTTTTAGAGTTAGCCAATTGGTTGATCAGAGGAATGTTATAGATACAATTTACCTTAATTTAAGCAAATCATTTGACAGTTTCTTATTCTATTCTTGTGAACAAGATGGAAAAATATGGGCAATATATATGGTGGGTATTATTAAATAAATGAATTAAGAATTAAATGAATGACTAGATCCAAAAAGAGTAGTTCTTAATGTTTCCACGTTAACTTCTAAGGTTTCTAGTGTAGTGCCCAAGGAATCTTCAGCCAAAGACATAGTGATGTGCTTGTCAGATCTGCAGATGATATAATACTGGAAATGATCATTAAAAGGTTGGATGATAGGATCCTAAAAAGATGTCAACAGGCTAGAAGGTTGGGCCAACTCTAACAAGATGACATTTACTAAGGAGATAGGCCAAACCTTGTATGTGGTTCTAAAGAAACACTTAGAAGGACGTGATGTCCAGGACTGGGGACATAAGAATTCCCTCCCTGTTACTGCCAAGATCAAATATAAGTACCCTTGGCTTAGCATTTAATGCCTTTGCAGCCTCATCCCACCCTGATTTTCCAATCTTACTACATGCACACAGTAATCCAGCCAAACTAGCTTTCTTTTCTAGCCTCACACGTGGTGCTCCATATCCCATCTCTCTGACTTTGCCTTGACTGTCCTCCATTCATGGTCTTGCACATGAAGCATTTTCTGAATTCTCCAAATCGCCAGGGATCTTTTTTGCATATGTTTATTTATGTAAATGTTGTTTCCCTTGGGTAGGCTGTACATTTCTTGGGGGCAGGGACTGTTTTCACTTTGGCCTTTGTAACCCTAACTCCTAAAACAGTACCCGGCACATAGTAGGCTCTTAATAAAATTCTTGTCAATTTTATTGTCAATTCATTAATTGCTACCCCAGCTTCCCTTTTGCCTGTCCTGTTATTTTAAGTAAGGTTATACCTTTGTAAGGTCATTTTCTAGTCATGAGTGTCATCTCACCAAATCTCAGTCATACCTATATGAGGTCTCTAGTTTGTCATGTTCATTATTAATTCTTAATGTACTTACATGGAGATATCTGAAGCTTTGGGTTTTATTTCCAGCTCCTATGAATTTCTAGATATCATTACTATTCTTCCTACATTGAAAGTACTTTTATTTTTACATATAGTTTGGGTGCGTATACTTAGGAAATTTTTTTATTCGCTGTCCTGGTAGAACTCAGAGTCAAGTCCTCACCATTGGATTGGAGCTGGACTTCTAATTTGTGTTTCTCTCTGTCTCTGTCTCTCTCTCTGTCTCTCTGTCTCTGTCTCTGTCTCTCTCTCTCTCTGTCACACACACACACACCTTTAATCAAAACTCCCATTGCCTCAATGTCAGCAATCAGCCAGATGTTAAGAGGAAAGCAGTCAGATTAAACTAATTCACAGACACTAAAGTGTGAATGGCTGATGGGTTTAGTGTGCCCAAGATCTATTTTCATCTTAAAAGAAGATCTTGTTAAGCAACTGAATTTCTAGTTGGTATTATCTTTGTGAGATCCTTTTAGGAAAAGGGGCTTTCCCAGGGGGTTTAGGAAAAGGGGCTTTCCCAGGGGTGTACCTCCTTCCTTTTGTTGTAGAGGTTGCTGATTGCTGGTGTTAGAATAGTCTATATACTCTCAATTTTCCTTGTGTTTTTTTTTTCCTGTTGTCAGACTAGGGGAGTGTCTGTGTTTGTGTGTGTGTGACAGAAAATTAAACCATTATCTGTAAAATTAAGGAGAAGTAGTTGGGCTATGTGGTCTAGACCCTTTCAATTTTAAAAATCCTTCATTCCTAAAATGTACCTTTTCGTTGGACCTTCAAAGAAATTACTGCTAAAGAATCTAAAATTGAGCAACTGGAAGGGACAGAGAGAGGAAGCCCATTCTCTCTGGGATCTAGGGACTGGCTGTTCTAGAGTCCTCATAATTTGAATCCTAGACCCAGGGCTCCTCTTTGAGTGACCATTGTCCTTGAGTTTACCAATTTGTTTCATTTGCCCATAGAGGATTAGCTGACTTTTCTGACTTTAAACTTTGTTTTATTTTATTTTAAACTGAAGTGCTTTCTTTTGAGCTGAGGAGACCCTTGTACCTGTCTCCTGATCCTTTCTAGCTTTGTATTCTTTAAAATTTTTTTTCCTTGAAAAATCTGGTGGCAGGAAGCAAGTTTCCTCTTTTTTGTCTTCCCCTTAGAAATGTAGGCTAGTTTAGTCGGTATTTATGGAACTGTTTTCTGTTTTTTTCTTTCTTGAATGAGTCAGGAGTTCGGGTATAGTATGTATTACCTGCCAAGCAACTCATGGTAAGAAATATTTCTCAGACGGTAAATGAATGGTTCAGTCTTCAGATGTATTTTGGGCTATTCTGAGCATGACTAGGTCTGGGAAATGAAAATCATGACAAAATTTTCTTGGGGCTGAATGTTTGCTTTCAGCCACAGGCCTGGTGTAGGTGCTTATTCAACAAGAAAAGGCTAAGTCAGACTTGGTAATGGTGTGGAACTCCATCCTTGTTCCCCTGCCAGGTCTGGCCCTGAAGACACACATGTACATTGGTCCTGACCTGCTGAGGACACTCAGATGACCCAGAGCGGACCTTTCCCCAGCCTCTCCTGGCCCTCTGTGTACCTGTGGAGGAGAGTTTACTTCTTGTTAGCTCTGTTGGCCTTTTTAGAGGAAAAAAGGCAAAGAATCTGGGCTAGATGAAAACCAGTTTGGGGGAGAAGTTGGAAACAGATGAGCACACTAATTTAATAGCACAGTATAGTGTGCCACAGTCAGAAGGGCTGCCTCTACACCCATAGGCAAGATACCTCTCAGCTTTCATTTCCTGCCTGCAGTATGGGAATAATATGCCATTTGTTTTCCAGTATCATTGTGAAGAAAGCACTGTATCATCCATCAGGTCCTCTCTAAAGACAAGTTCTCCCAGGTGGCAGTTCTTCATTTGTGGGCTAGAACTCCTAGGTATTCCACCAAACCTAGTTGTATAAACTGTTTCCACCCTTTATCTCTCTGAGTAGAGTAAAAAGAATCAACGTTTAGAGTCTGAAGGCCTGGTTGACTTTGTGACCCCTCCCTCCCTAGGCTCTAACTTCCATATCTCTACAATGAAGGATTTGTACTTGAAGACTTCTAAGATCTTTCCGGGCTCTTAATGTCATTCGAGCAGAATTGTCTGTGATAAGCTCCCAGCACCACTTTGTAGGGCACTTGAGGGATGTACAGAGGAGTGCCACCACTCTCTGCTTGGCTGAAGCAAGCTGCTCTGTTCACACTGAGTCCTGGTATTTAGCAGTTAAACTGGCATCAGTAACTTTTCCACCCTGACTTTACCAGGTGCGGACCCTCTGTTTTTGGTATCCAGGAGAGAATGTAGGGATTTCGTGCCTTTTTAGGTAGGAGGAAAAGAGTTGAAGTCTCAAAACTAGCCCAAACCGGTTCTGATAATTGGGGGGCTGCATAGTACTATGGGAAGAACTCTGACTTGGCAGTACAAGAAGACACAGTCTGAATTCTAGCTCACACATCAGTGTGACCTTGGGTAGATTACTGCCCCTTTCTACATTTCATTTGTTTAAATGGATAGAATTCAACTACATTATCTCTAAGAACTTTCCCAGCCCTGACATTCTGTATTATATGATATACCTTCCCTTGGTTAGGAGTGAGGCCAGTGAGTGACATAAATTTGTGTAATTGAGGAATTCCAGTCAGGGCCAGTCTGTTCCGAGGAGAGACAGGAACAGCAGTTGCCTGGCACGGTAGCTGCCCTGCCCAGCCCATGCACCTCAACTCAGAATGAAGCCAAGTTGAAACAGCCCTTGGGCACTATGATTTTAATGGTCTGGAAGTTAGAGCAGACCACAATAAGTTTTTCCTTCCTTTGTCCTTTTGTCACTGATAGTGGATTCTGAAAGTAGTACTTCTGGATGTTTGTTATATTTCAGATTTCTTTCCCATTACCTTCTGTAATCTTTTCAAGCTGATCTAAATTTCTCTCTGCCCTGTACATTTCTTTCTTATTTCCAGTCCTGACATTTCCTACATCTAGAATGTACTCCTTCCCCTACTTTACCTGCTGAATTCCTACCAGTCCTTTAAAGCCCAACTAAACGGCTTCCTATGTGAGTGAGTCCTTCTGTGCTTATACACTCTTCAGAGAGTAACAAGTGCACTTTTCATATAATACTTTGTATTACAGCTACTTCTGATTCTGTTTTATCTCCCATTAGGAGCTCCATGAGGACAAGCAGTAGGTCTTGTCTAAATTGCGTATGTCTCCCAGCAACTGAACATAGAGTTGTCCTGTGTTTTGAGGGGAAAGGTTCAGTTACACACACATTTATTGAGTACTTGCTGTATTAGGGTCTTTGTGCTATGTACCCTGAGAGACAAAAATAATAAAGTGTGCTTCCTCCCCTCTCCACATTTACAGTCTCACAGAGACTCCAGGCAGGTATATAAATAGTGGTAGTGATGGGGTGCTTGGGATCTATGTTTGTAACATCAGTTTGTAAAATCACACTCCCCCCACCCCCCAGTCTCAGCATTAACTGTGCCCCTTCCCCCTACCCGAACTCTGCCCAGCTTCAGAGCATTAACTCTGCCCAGAAACAACTCATGAATTGTTTATCTCAGCTTGGAACAGTGACAAGCTACACCTGTGAATCCTTCACAAAACTATCTATAAACAGTCCAGCTTAGGCAAGTATTATCTCCCCCTTGTATAGTGTCCGGCTGCCTCAATGAATCCTTCAGGACCCTATCTCTGGGTTAACTCCTTAGCCTATTATCCACTGAGTTAGTCTTGGTTCCCAGACATTAATCTTGTCAAACATGACACTGATGGGTGGCAGACTGGGCACTTGGTCAGTCAGCCCTTGACCACTAGCCGACTTAGTGACGTTTCAAGCCTGAAACCACACCTCTAGGTAGCCCCCCCTTTGGGCTTTTCCCCAGTGAATCATGGGCAATACACCTGCATAGTTACATTAAAAGTGCATGTCACTTTAAACACTGGCCCCACCTTAACTCCCTAATCCCACCCTTAATCACCTAGTTAGCATAATTGGCACAGGTTCTACTATGGATTATTCTATAAAAACCCCCTTTAAGGTTGCAGGTCCCCTAAAGGACTCTTGCCCACTGTACAGCCTAACATTAAACTTGCAGGTCCCCTAAGGACCTTGCCCTCTGTAAAGCGTACAATAAATTTTTACAACTCTGACTCCAAGTTGGCTTGGGCTGAATTCTTTCCAGACTGAATCGAAGGCTTTCTGATCTTAGATTAAGATCAGAGTTCCTGCTGAACCATATTGCCATCCCTCATCAGTAGCAGGCAGGCAGGTTGTGGAAGTTCAGTGGAGAAGGTACCATGACTCCAGGTTGGAAGACTGGAGGAGACTTAACTTCCTTCGGGGAGGTGGGGGGGGGGAAGGAGGGGAAGGAGCAGAGGTCTGTGGAGAGTGAGGGGAGGTTTCCTAGAAAAGGTTACATTTGAGTTAGATCCTGAAGGAGAGCAAATAAGCAAAGCTTAGGGGAGAGATCATTTTGGGGTAAATAGTACCCATTGCCCTTAGGAGTTATAGAGATTTACCCAAATTCACTCGAGGTGTTGCTGACATTAGTTACTTTATCATCATAGTTATGCCCAGTATCCTTTCCTCTCCCATTCCCAGTGAGCCATCCCATATAGCAAACGGTATGTTTAAAGAGGAAAAATAATCAGCACAAGGATCAGTACATTGATACAGTCCAAAAACCTGTATAATGCCTGTGACCCCTTCTCCCCATCTTCACAGAGGGGTGTGCCTTTTCATCCCTCTTCATCCAAGGCATGCTTGATCCTCATAGTCTTATTACATGAACCTTCTGAGTTTTTGATTCATGGCTGTTCTTTCCATTTAGATCTTTGCTGTTCCTGTGCCTGTGCTTTTCTTGGCTCTTTGCTCTACATCAGTTCCTGTAAATCAGTTCCTCTTTCCATGCTTCTCTGTATTCATCACACACGTCATTTCTTTTTTTTTTTTTTTAGTATTTGGCCATAATTTATTGATTATTATAAATAATAAAAATATTTCTGTAATCCAGTAACAATTGCTTATTGATAATTTATTAGTCTATAAGAACAGTAACACCAAAAGCATAATTACTTAATACTTGAACATTACAAAGTACTTGCCTCTCTGTCTTTTTTGATACTGCCCCTACTTTCAAAGACATCTATCTGGGAGATTCAGGGAGCCTCCACAAGGTCTTCGGTAAGGAGGGAACAGTTCAGAGAAGGTGACCAAGGATGGGGGGGAGAATTGGCCAAGAGGAAAAAGAAGGCATTCTCCCTTAGGAGCTCAGGCGGAAAGATGACACAGACAGGGTGGAGAGAGCATTAGGCTGGAAGTTAGAAAGACAGGAGTTTGAATCTTGCCTTAGATACTTTCTAGCTGAGTGATCCTGAGCAAGTCATGTCACTTCTATCTGCCTCAGTTTCCCCAATTGTAAAATGGGGGATAATAATAGTGTCTGCTTCCCAGGGTTGCTGTGAAGATCAAATGAGATCATACTTGGCAAACACTTAGCACACAGAAGGTAAATGCTTTCTTCCTATTTGGTCTGAACCACACATGTCATTTCTTACAGCACAGTTTTATTCTATTGTTGTTCTGTCATTTGTGTCTGACTCTTCAAAAGATACTGAAGCGTTTTGCCATTTCCTTCTCCAACTCATTTTACAGGTGAGAAATTGAGGCAGATGAACAGGGTTAAGTGACTTGCCCAGGACTACACAGCTAGTGAGTGTCTAAGGCTGGATTTGAACTCAGGGAGAGGAGTCTTCCTGATTCCAGTCTTAGTGCTCTGTCCCCTGCAGCGCCACCTAGCTGCATGTTGTCTTCTCTACTAGACTGAGATCTTTGAGAGCAAGAGCTGTTTGGTTTTTGCCTGTCTTTGTATTCTCAGCACTTAGCACAGTACCTGGTACATACCAGGTACTTTTTATTATTAATAATTTTCATTGTTACCATTAGCACTTGTGAAACATGAGTTTAGTGTGTTACACAGAGCCCGCTTTCCTCTAAGCAATATCTAGAAGAACTCATCTTCCTAAATTGAAGGACTGGTGACTTGGAGCTAGAATTGCTTTCCACTCTTTATTTTTGAAACAGGCATCTCTTTTCTATTCCCAGGTACATAATTCATGTTCTAATCAGTGATCAGAAAAAGCAGTTGGGAGCATGGAACTATTTAACACCCCAGGTCTTTACACCTGACGGATTATTCCACCATTTGCTAACATAAAAACATATTTTGGTAACTGAAATTGTTTAATTTGGATGAAAATGTTCCATTTAAAGGGGAGAAGTTACTGACTTAGATGAGAGTGATCACCTAGTGATAGAAGCATAGGAGAGAAATTTGTTTCCCCCCTCATTTCCATTTAAAATGGCAACTTTAAGGTTTTTTTTAATATTAATATTAGATTTTTATTTAAAAATTGTAGTCTTTAAGATCCCTTTTAACTCTGACAGAACATCTGATATAAACCCATCATCTTACAAATGGGAAAACTAAGGTCCAGAGAGAAGTGACTGACCCAGTGTCACCCTTAGTCAATAGCAGAGCAGATACAAGAAAACTTGTTCTTCTGATCATTGGTTCAGCGATGTTTTCTCCCACATGACACAAGTGCAGATACTTTCAGTCTCTAGATCAGTGGCAGTAATGCAGCTGATTCTTTAACTCTCCCAGAACCTCCCATAGAGTCACGTTCAGATGTTTGACTTTGGCTTGGTGCTGTCTGCCCAGTGCCCCTAAAGCTTAATGCCCTCCCAGGTTGACAAGCAGCTTTTATAAAATGTAGAAACTAACCTAGACCTCTGAGTGCTGCGTATCCTCTTAACCTGTTCCCTGGGTTACTGTAGCATTGTCATCTCACAGCAAAGCTGATGAGGAATGGTGCTGGTGACCTTGAGTGCTGCCTCCACCCTGACAAACCTCTCTCTGCCTTGCCATTTCAAATCCTGATGCAAGGAATGGTGTCTCTTTTCCTGCTAAACAGCCATTTACTTAAACCAATCCTTGAATGTTTTTAGGTCTCTGCTCCTTCCTGTTTTGTGATTGCTTCAGAGCAGTGTGATACTCCCTTGTACCTGTCCTGAGGACACAGCATTAGTCTGGGCAGTAACACCCTGTGCCCACTGGACTGAAGGAGTTCAGTGGCAGACGGTCTTTTGACTCCTGACAGCTGTCATCACAACCACCAGATAGAACTAGATGCCATCCAAGAAAGAGCATGGAAACATGCCATTCATCAAAAGATAGCACCTTATTAGCTCTGCGTAAGGATGGCAGGGGTCAGACATCCTTTTTAAAAGATTCAAAGAAGTCATAGGCTTATACAGTTTAAAGCTAGAAGGGCCACAGAGCTCCTCATAGTCCAGTCCCATTACCTTATAGATGGAAAGACTGAGATTCAGAAGATCACACAGACAGCTGATAGCAGAATTCAGGCATCTGTGGTCAGTGTTTCAGCCCCAGAGTTCTGTCACCTTGTCGCCAGCAGGGCCCTCCCATACTCAGTCTGTGACAGGAGGCCAAACAAAGGTGTTGAGGACAGCCTGAAGGCCCTTTTCTTCCCTGTGATCAGGACCTTACAGCCAGTCCAGAGCTGTCCTGTCCAGTGAGTCTTTCTGCAGCCCAGGTGTACAGACCCCTGAGGAAGGAACACTGCTCCCTCAACTAGGTGTTAGACTGTAGCTACCCTACAGGGACATTATTCTGCTGGGTGACTCAGGCTAAAGGACAAGACATTCAGACTAGGATCCAAAGTGTTTCTATGCTAGTTGAGGAGCCAGCCATTCTTTCAACAAATGTTAGGTCCATGCTACATACACACAGCATCATGTTAGACTCTGGGAGGAGCTATAAAGTTCAGCTAAGACACGGTCCCTCCTTCATGAAGCAGCATATAGTCTGCTAGCATCTCATTTTTTGTTTCTGCTTTTGTTGTAGGTGGAGTTTGAGGATGGTTCCCAGCTGATGGTGAAGCGTGGTGATATTTATACCCTTGAGGAGGAGCTGCCCAAGAGAGTCAAATCCAGACTGGTGGGTAACATGGGAACTGATTGCTTCTTAAAAATATTTTTGTTGGACTTAGAGGAAGCCAAGCTTTTTGCTTGATTTCTAGTTTTACAAAGTAACTAGTGTAGAAGATGAAAAGACAGGCAGGAGGTTTCATGTCACCTTTTCTAACACCAGCCATAAATCCTCAGAGCGTTATGAAAGCTCTTTACCATTCAGGCCACTCGTGTCTACCTAGGTTGGAAAAGTCCTCGGGCTTTCTTTGAGCAGGAAGCAGAAAGTAAGGGAGAAGGTGTGGGGAGGGTCTGCTTGAGAACTTTGAGCCCAGGATCCCTGCATTTGAGGAGGACCAGGGTTTGAGTCCTGCCACCACCACAGGAGGAATGAGATGATCCCTAAAGCTCTAAATCCTCTATTTGTCTAAGTTGAAGGTCAGTGGACCTTGGCCAACCCATCAGAGAGCAGTTTGAGTCAATGTAGCAGCTGTCTGCTGGGCCGAAGTCATTGGCTCTCCTTGAGCTCTGGCCCTCTAATAGAGCTGTATTTCCTGTCTTTGCAGTCTGTCACCACGGGTGCTCCGCAAGAGAAAGTATCCTCAGGAGAGGAGGTGAAGGCAGCAAAGCGCCCAAGGGTGGGCAATGCCCGAAATTCTGAGGACTATGGACAGAATCCTGATTACCTGGCCTTCATGGAGAGCCTCCTGCAGTCACGATACCAGCCTGGAGCCCAGAGCCACATGTTTTAGTACAAACACAATTTTAGAACCAACATCTCGTGACCTCCCCCACCCCCCACCCTGACCCCTTTATCCCAGCAAAGCACCCAGGCAACTGTGGAACAAGTGGACAGCCCCTTCCCTTCCCCCCCTCCTCCTTCCCCCTGCAATAACTTGCTATGAATTCCTTTCATCTACATTTAATTTTGACCATCTGAGAGACTTGTCTGGCCACAGGCTACCTCGACTCTGCTGAACACACTGCTGACGGTAAAGGAAAAGGAAGCGATGGTAACCTCTCAGATTGCATGTCACCTGGATGTGTTAGAAGAGCTTGTATTCCCGGAGCACATGGATGCCTGGCTCTGGTCTTAGGCTAGGAAGGGTTAAACATTACATTACAAAAGCAAAAACTCCTCAGATTTTTAAACCATGTAAAAGCTCTCATCTTGAAAAGGTGCTATTTCACTGACTACTGAAGCAGCCTTTGGAATTGTGATTTCTGTATATAAATCACCTTTGTGAAGTTCTTTCTATAAATACTTATTGTTTAAAAAAAATATAAGGAAAAAAAAGGAAAAAGAAGGAAAGAAAAAAAAATCCCCAAACTGGTTTTCTAGATTTGTGGCTTTAAAAAAAAAAAGTTCTTTTCCCCACAAACTGAAATGGGATTTGAGTAACACTGAATACGAGGGAGAGAAAAACATCTCATTCATTTTCTTTTGTTGTTGTTTTAAAATATTATTTGTATATTGAGTGGGCAGGGAATGTGTTTTAGCTGGAGTGTCTTGGAAGTCGAGGGCGTTTGCGTGTTTCTTTTGCTGCCCCCTCTCCCGGTGGCCATGCTGAGGCTTGTTGGTCATTCAGGTGGGGTGTGCACTCGGGGAGGAGGGGAGGCCTTGCCACCTTTGCCCTGCTCCTCTCTGCAGTCCTCTGGAGAGGTCACACAGCTCCCTCCCCATGGCTCCAGGCCCTGCAAAGGCTTCTGTTCTTTGTGCTCTTAGAAGAGGAAGGTTGAGGGTCCTGCTTGGTCACAGATCCTGGGTGCATTTGCTGCTCCACACCCCTGGCAGATGGGATGTGTGGCCTGCACCTCTGTGCATGCCTGGCAAAATAAATACTTTCTCTTCTGGTTTGCTTGATCTTTTGCTTCTTACTATTGTGAGAATCATTCCGTAACTGAAGTCTCAGAGGTATATATGTGTGTTTGACTAAAGAAGAAATACCCTCATCCCCTTTGTGGCTGCGACCGACTTTGTTTAAGCAGAAGAGAGACCCCCTTTAGGTCACCCCCTGTGATGTACACTGGAGGCAGGCCTTGATTTTTTTGGTGTGGCCAAGGTGTATTTGGTTGTCTCTGTTAACAACTCTTAGCAGAACCAGTTTTGGGGGGTTTTGTTTCAGAACACAAAAAGATGTCTCCTGCTGAGCCAGGTAGCCATGAGCTAAGAAGTGATCTGAAACTGGAGGAGAGACAGGGAAAGAGACCACGAACTTGGGGAAAGGAGCAGGCTTCTTGGGATCAGGGTCTGGGTCTGGGTCAGAGATTTGCCCAGGATGTGGTGACCGTGTTTTCAGGCTTCCTGGGGACTCCCAGGAGCAAGTTTCTCCTTGAGGGACTAACCATATGTTTACACTGACTCCTGGTGAGCCTCTCCAGAAAAGCCAGCATTGTAGATGAGACACAAGCAGCTGTATTAGAACAACCAGCCATAGAGACTCTGAAGGGAGTGGCCAGCTGGCTCTTTACAGGTGGAATTAGACCCCTTCTGTTGTTGCGACCTCGTTGACTGGAGACTCTTGGTGTTCCTCTGTGTAGAAAGGTGCTCTCTTGCTGTCTGAGGCCATTGCACGATGACGTTCCTTCTGGTGTTTTATTGGGGTGGGGTGGGGTTTAAGCTGTTGGTTTCAGCCTCAAGTGAAACCACATCTTTTTTTAATCTTAGATTGAATTGAAGAGAGAAAATGTACTTCATATGCCATTTTGGAGAAAGAGTAAGCAGAGCTGAGGCCAAGCCTCATTTTATCTGGCTTTGCGTTGATCTGAGTGGTTTCCTGCCATTCACAAGAAAATGATTTAAAGAATAACCTGCATGTATTTTTGAAAAAATGTTTTAACAGTTGATAGGCCAGAGAGAATACTATTCAAAACAAAAAAAGTGAGAGAATGTTGACATCAGGGAACTCTTGCTGTGGAAAGGGGAGAGGGAGGGTGGGCAGTGGGGACTTTGAGTTGTGGGGATCTCCTTCTTTGTGTAGCAGTCCTGGCTGAAACAGCACCTTTCCTAGATCCTTTCACAATCCCTTTTTAAAAATACTGTTTATGTTGTCAAAATAAGCAGCTACATATTCTCCAGGGCCCATATTCAAGGAGTACTTGCTTGAATTGATACTCTGGACTCTTAGAAAACTGTTCTTTGTTGGACTGACCCCTGGATGAAGCTGTCCCTCCCCCCCAACACACACACACACACACACACACACACACACACACACACACATGCCTTTGGGCTTTTGAGAATAATTTGTGCTAACATATAGTGGCCACAGTACCAGGGGAAGTGCACATTTTTTCCCCTAACAAAATAATATTTGTATCTTACCTACTACAAAATTCCAGGCTGCTTATTACGTTGAAATGTCTTCATTTCTGAGACGTGCCTTTGGTGTTTTAGGTGGCAAGAGGGCCGATAATCTAGCCCCTCTTTAATGGGGGTGTGCTTTATAATTCTCTCTGAAGGAGAAAGACAGTTTGGCAAAAAGCATAAGGCCCATCCAGCTGAGCGTGCACAGTGTGGACATACAGGAAATGTGTCTTGAGATGAAAAAATTGACCCAGTACTTAAAGGCATGTGATGGCTTTCAAGAGAAACAGCCTAGGACTGTAGGATCAGCCCCTGAAGAAGCCTTAGAAATTTTCTAGGCCAACTGTCTCATTAGTCTGAGGCCCAAATGGCTTCAGTGACTCATTCAGTGGGGCAGGTAGTAAGCAGCAAAGCCAGTGTTGCAGCTGGATCTTCATCCTCCCTTTGGCGGCAGGCATACAGCCTTGCAGGTATAGCAATTAGGCCAGGCCAGCCCCTTCATCTTGCAGGTGGGGAGCGGGCACGGGCCTGCTGTTCAGAGACATTGAGTGGTTTGCCCAGGGTCAGGCAGGACATTGAGAACCAAACTGGAATTTACTCATGTCCAGGAGTTTGAGGAGAAAACAAGCCAGAACAGGATCACCATGCTCGTGCTGTTGCTTCCACTCCCCCCTTCATACATGCTCTCAACTGGCCTGCTGGCTGTTCCCTGAGCTAAGCAGAACGAGGCATCCCATTTTCTGTCTTGGTGCCTTTGCCGGGTTGTCCCCCACACCTGGAATGCACACCCTCCTGCCCCCGAGCTCTTGAAAGGCTCAGCTCAGGTGCCGCCCCCTTTGGCAAGTCTTTCCCAGTCCCCCAGGTGTTAGTTCCCTCTGCCTCCTGAAATTACTTTGTATTTACTTACCCTGTACATGTTGTATCTCCCCAATAGAATGTAAGCTCCTCGAGGGCAGGGACTGTTTGGTTTTTGTCTTTGTATCCGGAGTGCCTGGCCCCAGCGCTGGCACATCTTAGGCACTTAATAAAGGTTGTTGAATTGTTGAATCCCTCACACTTCGGGAGTAAGTGTGAATCTTTTCTGCCTCACCCCTGCCACATCCCAGCCAGTTCTGAGTCCTCGGGGCCTCTTAGGCCATGCGCTTTAGCTTTGCCTGCCATTCCTGGAGCTCACTTGCTTCGTACAAAGTACTGTTGGTGCTGGGACTCACATCTAGTTCTTACTGCAAGTCCAGTGTTCTCTCCAGCACACCACAGGCACCTTATCCCAATTTGGTTCTGAATTTTTCCCTGCCTTTACAATAATGTATTTCACACATGATATGAGGAATCAGTTATGTGACTTAAGCAGATTCCCCCTTGGGCCTCAGTTTCCTCACTTGTAAAACGAGAACAACATTACCTTCCCTTAGGAGAATCAAAGAAGGAAAAAAAACTTGAAAGTGAAAAGGGCTGTGAGGGTAATGATAACTCATGTTTATAAAGTGCTTTGAGGTTTGCAGAGTATTTTATATGCATTGCGTCTGTCATTTGACCCTCACCACAACTGAGTTAGGTGCTATTATTATCCCCATTTTATAGATGAGGAAATTGAGGCTTAGATGAAGTGACTTGCCTAGAGGCACATGGCTATTAATTATTCAAGCACAGATCTTAACTCCAATCGGAGTTGGTTATGGGAGCCTTTTGGCTGTATCAGTCTGCCTAGAGAGTCCAGCACAGTCCACAGCACTCCCAGGTGTGGCCAGAACCAGATTAAAATGTAATTGGGAAATAGTTAACAAAATAAATAAAAGTGCAATAAAACTGAGATACTCCATTTAAAACCAAGTCACTATGTAACTCTCAAGGTTCCTAATATATGGTCTGTTGGAATTTAACAACATTGATCTGGAAGTGGTGCCTTCTCTCTGGCTGGCCCAGCCACTAACTCCAAATCAAAGTTAAGGCTTGTACTGTAGAGAAACAACCCGTTTCTGTTTGGAGGCAATGTTTAACAAGCCATGCTCACGATGAAACAAAACCTTCCAGGATAAAATGCTGCTTGCTCTTCAGGAGAGCATGTAACCGGTGGCCAGGCTCCCTCACCCGACATGAGACAGACCCTTGCAGCCTTCACTGACGATTCTGGCAACATTAGCAAGATAGGGTTCAGCAGGCTTTTTATTTTCAGCGTGTGTGGGCTGACAGATGCATTCTAGTCTTCAGCCCAGAACATAGAACTGTGGACAGAGAGAGCATAATTTTTTAACCTCTCTGTGGTCCTGCGGGCAGCTTGCAGGTGGTCTGTTCTTGTGCAGATGGTGTGTAATTTTGTTCTGCTTTTGAGACCTTGTGAAATGGAGGAGCAATTTTGGATGGGCCATCATCTGTCTCTGGCCAGAGCTGAAATACCAGTCTTGATTAAGGATGAACAGACACCAAATGTTTTAATGTGTGTAACTGGATGAGGTTCCTCTGCCAGAGAGGGAGAGAAAAGGAAGGAGTTTACTTGCAATCTGTTGGGGAGCAGGGAGAAAATGACGTGGCCCCAGATATGTAATCTTTGGGGAGCACTAGACTTGGAGTCACATGATAAGGATTTCTCTGATCCCTGCCTCTACCACTAGGCTGCAGAACCGTGGACAAATTTCTGCCTCATAAGTCCTCAGTCTGCTTATCTGTAAAATGAAGATAATGCTTGTATTTCCCATCGTGGAAAGTTCTGGGTAAGCCTTTAAGCACGAGAACCTTTGTAGTCTAGCAAATTAGTTACCCAGCCAATGGTAGAACTTCAGTGTGACCTTCATGTCTGAGGGAGGCTCTCCACAATACACCTCCCTGCCTCCTACCTTTCCAGCTGTTTATTAGATAAAACTTGTTGAGTAACATAGTCCTGAAAGGGTAGTTTCAAGAGTTCCAAGCTCCAGAATGACCTGAAAATAGTGATGGATACTAAGCCTATCCAAAAAAAGAGGTGTTTTTTTAAAAATTAATTTTAGCTGTGTTGAGATTAAAAGGATCAGAGGATGGTCTAGGATTACAAGGGCAACGATAATGGATGACGTGGAGGAAGTTGAACTAGTCAGCTCTTTATTTTGGTCCCACTTTCTCTTCCAAGAAGAGGGTTCTTTGTCCTAGATGGGTATGTCTAGAAATGGCTATGAGGAAGTGGGAACCCTGGATGCCTATGAGGGTGGCCAGAGAGTGTCTGTTCTGTCTTCACCAGGTTCAGGCCACTAGGACTGAAAGCACTTGAGAATGATTGCCGAACCGAACCACACTTGGTGATCCTTAGGTTTTGGGAAATAGAAGGCTGCTGCAGCACAGCAAGAAATAGCAGCCAGAAAGCCCAGGATGTATTGAGAGGCCTGGTGTTTAGGGCTCTTCAGGGGACCCCTGTTCTTGCTCTCCTCTGGCCGCTCAGACCACATCTGGAGCATTGTTTTCAATCCCTGGTGCCATTTTTGGAAAGAAAGACCCTGAAAAGCCAAGAAGGGCAGAGGAAGGAGTCTAGGGTGCTCAGAGACCTCAAGACTGGTCCATATGAGGAAGGGTGAAAGGACTAGGGATATTTAACCCAAGGAGGGAAGTGATAGCTGTCTTCAGTTATTTGAAGGGGACATGGGACTATATTAGTTCCCCCAAACCCCACGTCAGAGCTAGGAGTAATAGGTGAGAGTGTAGTGTAAAGTGCATGAGGTTTAGAAGACCCAAGTTCAAATTCCCCTCTGTCATTTTGGAGCATCTGCCACTTCAGGCAAGTTACACCCCTTCCAACCCAATATATGTTATTCTGAGTTTCAGAGAGGCAGATCGAGCCTTGATCTAAGGAAACTTCCCTAATAAAGCTACCAGAAAATGAAACAGACTGCCTCAGGAGGTAACAAGTCCCCTTGTTAGAGATAATCCAGCAGAGGCTCGATATCTGCTTCCCAGATGTGTAGCCAACCAGGTGGTACTGTGAAGAGACTGACGGTTTTGGAATCAGGAGGCTCTGAGTTCCAGTCTTGCCTCAGTCACTAGCTGTGTGACCCCTGGGCCATGTCACTTAAATTCTCAGCCCCATCTGTAAAATGGGGATAATCATAGCACCAGCCTCTGCCTCACAGGGTTGTGAAGGTAAGAGAGAGACACTGTGAAGCACTTTGCAAAGCTCAAAGCAATATATCAGTTCTAGCTGTTATGCACAGTTTTTGAGAGGATTTTGGTTCAGGTATGGGTTGTACCAACTGCCTTTTGAGGATTCCTTACAGGTCTTAGGTTTGAGGAGTCCATGTGGCCTGACCTGCCTGCAGGTAGAATTTCTGATGAGTAGCAAATCTCTGGTGATTTCCATCAGGTCAGAGCTGTAAGTGGGAATTTTTGTTGCTGAGGTATTACCCTGAGAATCACTTCAGTGAGACTTTGAGAAGCAAGCACACCCAGGCCTACTAAAGGGGAATGAACCTTGCCCAAAGTTGGGGGGTGGGTTAGTTGTATCTATAAAGGCAGGGGCGGGGAGGGGAGGCTGGAGAAGCCCCGAAGATGCTGGCACAAGGCTACATACTGCTAGGGAGGCTGGAGAAGCTCACCCCAGACCTCTGTCGCTCCCCGTTTTAAAACATCCTGCTAACTAGATACTGAACTATGCTCTCTTCTTTCTGCATTACTCAAGGACTTCTGGGTAAATCCAAATCAAGTTAAATCCAGTGCCTTGGGGCAGAGCCTTGGTCACTGCCTACTTAGAGCCCTGAATCCAGTAGAATCACAGATCAAGCAGTTGGGTAGACCCAGCCCAATGGACAGAGTGCTAGGTCTGGACTCAGGAAAGACCTGAGCACAAATTTGGCCTCAGACACTAGTTGACTTTTAACCTCTGCCTCAGTTTGCCCAGCTGTCAAATGGGAATAATACTTTCACCAAATTGTTGTGAGGATCAAGTGAGATCATATTTGTTAAAAAAAAAAAAAGGGGGGACAGCACATAGTGTGGCATTAGGATGTTTGAGACATAGCAGACCCTATAGAATTGCTTATTCCCTCTTCATGGCATTGAAGTCCTCCGAGTCCAAGCAAAGGGCTTGGATGTGGGGGTGGCCCAGTTCTCCCTCAGATGAGCTTCTGACTCCCAGCACTTCTGTATTTCCTCTGGGAATGTTCCTGATATCCTGGAAACCAGAGCAGTAGGACTCTGGCTGGGAAGCATGCTGTCCCTGAATCTGCAGCCCTTTTCTTGGCTGTCCTTTCCAAGTCCTTTGGCCAGGACAGTGGGACCAGTGCAGTCTCGGTCTCTGGTTTGCTTTTGTGTTTTCTCTCGGCTTTTACCCTTGTCCTCGTATCAAAACGCATTACTTTTTAGAGTGATGATAAAGATCTCAAGAGTTGGAAGGGCCTTGACCCAGAGGCTTTCTGGTCCAACTTATCAGCAAGAATCCCTTCTCCCACAAACCCTTGCTTTTGCTTGACCTCCCAAGGTCAATCCCTTTTCCATCTGGGGATGACTAGTAGTTTTCCTAACATAAAGCCACCTCTCTGTCTCCCACTAGGAACAGGAGGAACAGATGTCATCTCTTTTTCCCAGTAGCGCTTCAAGTATTTGAGCACAGTTTTCATGGTCCCCTGAAGCCTGCTTAACCAGGTAGACATCTCTAGGTACTTCAGGTGTTCCTCATATGGCATACTCTCAAGGTCCTTTCCCATTCTGGTCACCTTCACCTGGATACTCTCCAACTTATCATCATCCTTCCTCAAATGTGGCATCTAGAGCCCGAATGCCAGGCTCCAACAGGACTGTCACCTCCCCTATTGTGCTACTCTTAATGTTAACCGGCACAGTGTCACTCTATTGGCCCATATGCCTCTCGTAGTCCACTGAAACCCTCTTTCAGACAAACTTGGGTCTAGCTGTGCCTTCCCTCACCTTGGATTTGTGACGTTACTTGATCTTTCTGGGTTTTATATTCCTTATGTATAAAATGGAGAACCTGTAAGGTCCTATCAAGCTTTAAATCTGTGAGCTATGAAATTTGCATTTATCCTTATTATCTTTATTATATTTGTCTCAATATTCTACTGAGATCTCTCTCTCTTTTGGATCCCAATTCTGTTATCTTAATTTGTGTTCTTTCAGATTTGTGTTATGTGAAGATTGCATTCAGTCAATGATAATAAAGTACATCCAGTCAATAATGATAAATGGGGCAGCTAAGTGGTACAGTGGATAGAACACCAGATCAGGAGTCAGGGAGAACCAAGTTCAAATCTGACCTCAGACACTTACTAGTTGTGTGACCCTGAGTAAGTCGCTTAACCCTGTTGGCCTCAGTTTCCTCATCGGCAAAATGAGCTGGAGAAGGAAATGGCCAACCACTCCAGTGTCTTCACCAAGAAATCCTTAAATGGGGTCATGAAGAGTTGGACAGGACTGGAACAACTGTAAAACAGCAGCATTAATGATAAAATCATCCACCTGGCCACGCACAGATCCTTGGCCCATTCTGTGTTGACAGGGAACAGCAGTGACTAATCTTAGGGTCAGATCATTTAAATGGTTCTGAGTCTTCCAATTGTACTGCAGTGCAGTGCACAGCCACATCTTTCTATCTTGGATGCCACAATAGCATGAGAACTTAATAAAACACTTTGCAGTTAAATCTTTGTCATCTCAGACCACCACCAATCTACCACCAGACAAAAGGCTCTCAATGGAGATGTTCTCAGTGATGCTATATTCCTTTTTATTTTTTTTTTAAGCAATTGGGGTTAAGTAAGTTGCCCAAAGTTACCCGGCCAGTTATTTTGTGTGGGTGTCAAGTACCTGAGGCCGGAACGGATCCCGGGTCTCCTGACGCTGGGGCCGGCACTCCTACTCACTGCAACACCTTGGCCGCCCCAAGCTATGCTCCTTTTTAGGTGATCACAAGCCACCCAGAAGATATAAAAGTGGTATTTGAACCCAGACTCTGTCTCCAAAGCCACTCTTTCCTCTCTACCTTGTCTCTAATAATCTCGTCCTTTCTACATTTCCATTTTGCCAAAACTTCCTATTCCCATAATCCCAGCTTTTTCAGTTCAGATACCATCCAGTTAAAAAGGTAGACAGATTGGTGTGGGAGATATACCAGGGATAGAAATCTATGAATGCAAGGCTACTTTTTAAAATATATTTTTTTCAATGAACAAAAATTATTTTCTCTTCCTCTTACCTCTGCAAATTGAAAAAATGATGGAAAACAAAATCCTTGAAACAAATCTGTGTAACCGAGCAAAACATATGTCCCTGTTAGCCATGTCCAATATTTATATATGTATATATGATATATATACACACATATTATTTATATTTCAATTTCACACTTCTGAACGCTGAGTCCATCTTCTCTCTGCTGAGATGGATGGCATAATTCATCACCAGTCCAATAGAATTGTTGGTCATTGTATCGATCAGATTTCTTAAGTCTTTCAAAGTTGTATGTATGCCTTTACAATGTTGTTGTTATAAATTATTCTCCTGGTTCTACTCATTTCACTCAATGCAAAGCAATTTTATCTATAGATTAGATTTATTTAGCATGTTTGTTCTGCACAAATGGAGGAAAGAAGAATTATTTCTTGCTAAAAGCATCAAGGCATACAAAATGGCATCAGCCAGAGGTGAGGAAATGTGAAAAGTGACAATCCAGCTTTCCTCAAGGCTTCCAGGGTTTGTCAGTCTCGAACCACTAAGCAACCCTAAGCATGTCAGGAGTCATTGAAAAGGACAAACTAGTTTTATGGCTTCTATGGTGTGAGGAAAGAACATGAGACCTGAAGTAAAATCCAAACTTGTGCTTTTTGGCTAAGTGAGCCCATTTCTCTGGGCCTTACTTTCCTAATCTTTAAAATAGAGATAATAATCCTTACACTTCTTAACCCACAGGATTATGAGAAAAGGGCTAGAAAGCTGAGGAATGCAATTATTTTCACTTCTAAATACTGGAAGATTACTTAGTCCAACTATCTCATTTAACAGATGAGGAAATTAAGTCCCTAGAGAGGCAAAGGGACTTGCTCACAGTCACAAGAAGCAGAGGCAGAATTTGAATCCAGGCCCTCCAAACTCTAAATCTAGCACACACAATATTGTCTCTTGCCTCCTATGCCTTCTGTGTGAATATTACCCCATCTCCCTTTTGTGTTCACACTGCCTGTAGCATAGAATCATAAAGACCCCATGTTGGGTGATATGGAGAAAGCTGGACTGGCTGTCGGAAGAAACCTGCTTTGAATCTGTCTCGGGACATTTGCCAACTATTTGACCAAAAGCAAGACACTTCTCCAGCCTAAGTCTAAATTTTTTTTTTTATCTAGGAAAAAAAAGGGGGACAGGAGGAAATAACAATATTGACCTTACTGGCTTCCCAGGGTGGTGGTGAGGGTTAAATGAAATGATGCATTAAAGCACTTTATAAACCTTAAGACCCTATATAAATGTCAGTGATGATGATGATGACAGAACTGGATGAGACCCCAAGGATCCTTGTTGGCGAGGGGCGGGGGGGGGGGACAGGCACAAAGGAAATAATCATTCTCATCTCTGGCGCTTTACAGTCTCCATCACTTACATCTGTCCCCTCCTCTGTATTCTCTAAACACAGCCCACATCACCTTGCACCTAGAGAGTCTTAACTGGCCTCCCTCCCTCCAACCACATCTGCCAGACTTCTCTTCCCAAGGCACAGCATCGACCCTGTGACTCCGCTTCTCAAAGAGCCTTCACTTATTCCTTCCTTATCGGCTACAAGATAAGGTGCCCTCCACAACCCTCCCCCCACCCTGCTTTTCAAGACTGATTTAATACTATTTTTACAAACTGGGCTACTAGTCATCCCACATATGCAATGCTTCCATTTCCTGCCTGCATCCATTTGTACAAGCCATTTTCCTTTTTCTTTTCTGAAGGAGTTAAGTGACTTGCCCAGGGTCATACAGTGAATGTCAGAGACTGAATTTGAACTCAGGTCCTCCTGACTCCCAAGCCAGTACTCTATCCACTGTGCTACCTAGTTGCCTCTCACAAGTTATTTTCAATGGCTCTATCTTCACCTCCACTTTAGGGATCTTACCTTCCTTTTAGGCTCAACTCAGGGGCCGCTTCTATGAAAATGTCCATGATCCCCGCATTAGAACATAATTGTATTATCCCCTGTACCTAGCACAAGTGCCTGGCACAGAATAAGTCTTTAGTAAATTTGTCTGTGCTTCAATGGGATTGGTCGGTGTAGGTCCCCGTCCCTCTGTGCATTTGTTTTTTGTTTTCTGTGTGTGTTTGTAGGGAGGAGGGCAGGGCAATTGGGGTTAAGTGACTTGCCCAAGGTCACACAGCTAGTGAGTGTTAAGTGTCTGAGGCTGCATTTGAACTCAGGTCCTCCTGACTCCAGGGCCGGTGCTCTATTCACTGTGCCACCTAGCTGCACCCCCCTCGCCCCCGTGCATTTGTTGAGAGTTCCTATGAGTGTTATGAAAAAAATCCTTCATCATAACAACTGACATTTATATAGCACTTAACTATGTGCCAACAACTATGCTAAGAGCTTTCTAATTATCATCTCATTTGATCCTCACAATATGGGAAGGTTGATGTTATTTATTGTCCCCATTTTACAGCTGAGAAAACTGAGGTAAACAGAAGTTAAGTGACTTGCCCATGGTCACACAGGCTGGATTTGAACTCAGGACCTCCTGACTCCCAGATGGGTGTTCTATTCACTAAGCCATCTAGCTGCCCATTACCTGAAGCTACCTTCTGGTGACAAGTCACCAAACTTGGACTGGTCCTGGAAAGATAAGACATGCAGGGAAATGAAGTGACTTGTCCACGGTCACACAGCTAGTAAGTGTCTGAGATGGGATGTGAAATCAAGTCTTCCTCTTTGCTCTACTCACGGCACCACCTGGCTGCCCTGCTTTGGAAAGGTTTGCCAACTTAACCATCCAGCTCCAGGTTTACCTCAGCAGCATCCTGAGGCCCTGGAGGAGGTCTGGACCTGTAGTCAGGAAGATCTGAGTTCAAGTCCTGCCTCAGGCACTTACTAGCTGTGTGACTTTAGCAAGTGGATTCACCTCAGCTTCAGTTCCCTCATCTGTAAGTGGAGATAGTAATAGCCCCTACCCCCCAGGGGCGTTGTGAGAATCAGGTGAGACCTGAAAGTACTGTGTCAGTGCTAGCCAGGAGAAAGTGAGCTTTGGCACCATGGGATAAATGAATAGTAATCCTCCCCTCTCAACATGCTTTGTGGAGATCACATGTGTCCTAATTTTCTGTCCTTTGATCTCTCTCTCTAATATTTCTTGTTGCATCTCTGTAATTTTTTTGGAGGGGGGAAAGCAAGGCAATCAGGGTTAAGTGACTCACCCAAGATCACATGGCTAGTAAGTGTTAATTGTCTGAGGCCAGATTTGAACTCAGGTCATCCTGACTCCAGAGCCAGTGCTCTGTTCACTGCACCACCTAGCTGCCCCTCATCTCTGTAATTTTTTAACTCTTTCTTTTGTTTTCTTTTAACTAAAAACATTCACCTCCTCCTCTAAAACCACCAGTTCCCTGGTCCAGATACTGCTTAACACAGTATCTGGCACACAGTAGGTACTTAATAAATGTTGGCTCATTGATCATGGAATTCTTCTGTAGGACCACTGATTGCATTCCTTATTCTCTTCCAATAATTCTTCTTTGGTTCTCTTTTAACAGCCTTCTTACTGAGGAATGAGCCTTTTTCTTTACCATGCAGTTAAAAAAATTAATGGTATATTTTGGTTTTATATCACCTTTATTTCTAAATAGATCCTTCCCCTCTTCTGCCTAAAGGCAGCCAGTTGGCACTGCAGTGCACAGTCAGTAAATCCTGAGTTCAAATTTGGCCCCAGATACTTCCTAGCTGTAGGACCCTTGGCAATTCACTTAACCTCCTCCGCCTCAGTTTCCTTAACTATAAAATGAAGATCATAATAGCATCAGAGTTGTGAGCATCAAAAGAGATAATATCGGTAAAGCACTTAGCACAGAGTACCAGGCACACAGTAGGAGTTTAAAAAATGCTTACTTCCTCCTACCCAGCAAGCCATTCTTTGTAACAGAGAACAAAATGAGAGCAGAGCAACAGTTCAGTCAAAACTTTGGACACATGTTAGAATGTAAAGTCCTTGAGGATAGGGATGATTTCAGTCTTTATAAACCCAATACAAAGTACCCAGTACTTGGCACATAATATGCACTTAGTAAATGCTTGTGGATTGATCAGCTGAGTCTGGCAGGATATGCAATATCGCCTCCTTACAGTCCTCCAACTCTGCAAAGAAGAAAGGACGTGTGTGTGTGTGTGTGCGCGTGTATATGTGTATATATGCACATACTTCCTCACCTTTGTGAATAATATGTATTACATATGTACACACATATGAAATGTGTGCATATATTTACATATATGCCAGATTTTCTTCAGGTCATTGGTTATTGTAATTACACAGTATTTGGTCATTTCGGTTGGTCCTTTAATTTCATTTTTTTCCTCTCTACTGTGTTTCCCCGATAATAAGACACTGTCTTATTATATTTTTTGGACAGAAAAACACCAGAGGGCTTATTTTCAGGGGAGGGCTTATTTTAATGAACATTGACAGCAATTTTAATAAACAAGTAAATGTGAACAAAAAAATGTTCCTTTATTCAATAAGCAAATCACTGGGGAAGAACAGGATGACACGCTCACTGCTGCAGCTCTGATTGGATGCAGCTCGGAGCGCGGTGTGCATTTCAGGGGGGGGATGGTGCATACAGAGGGTACCATAATGTAGCGTGTAGCACAGGGGATGACCTTCACTACAGTAGCAATCTCAATAGGGCTTATTTTCGGGGGAGGGCTTATTTTAGAGGAATCTTACACAGTAAGGGGAGGGCTTATTTTCGGGATAGGTCTTATTATCGGGGAAACACGGTAGTTACATTGTGGTGTTTAGTTTCCTGGTTCTGCTTATTTATTTCACTCTGCATCAGTCTATATGTGTTCCTAAGCTTCTCCAATTTCTTATCTTCCTTTCCTTCTCTTAACTAAACTTTTCACCCTCCCTGGGGGTTCTTATAATGATTCTATTCTCATCTATGAGGGGCAGGAGGTAGATAAAGCAGTCTTATTTCCTTCTAGATATTTTTCCACCCCGTTGTGTTTCTTTGCTGTATTAGAAGTGTTTTTCTATAGGGTTTTCCTACTGCCTCTCACTTAACCATCTCACCAGAAGTCTTTCTGTAGACATGAGCCCCCAAAATTGTACTCATTACAGGTAGTAGCCCTTGGAGGACAGGTGACTGCATGCCAGTCATACAGGACTTGGTAATTAATGCTTTTTGGTTGTAGAACAACATTCTGAAAGATTTCTGGTACATAGAGAGAAGCCATGGCACTGAATTTTGACCAAAGCAGAGAGGTAGGCTTTTTGTCCCTGGAGCTCTAGCCCCCTGTTGCAGACTGATTCAAACCAGTTTGTCAAGACCATTGGTACCCTTCTACCCTAATCAATGACAGAGCCAGATTGAAGAGCAAAATTAGGGAAACAAAGGTCTCTTTCTTCCCCAGACCAGGACCTGGTGGAAAACACTATTACTTTACCTGGTTTTTAAATTAGTCGTTAAGTACACACTCAAAGATTTTCTTTGTCAACTGGGGTGTTGTGATGTTGAAGGAGAAACCCCAGATTTGCCTTTAGGACATTCCTAAATTGACTTGGGGAGACAAGGCTTACAGAGTTCCAGCCTGGGAAGGACGCCCAGGCAGCAACACTCTACTCCAAACCACACATGAAAAAGAATCCTTACTGCCCCCTATCCAATGAGAAGTCATGCTTGAAGACCCTTAGGGATGAGGAACACACCACCTCTGGAGGCATCCCATCTCACCTTTGGACAGCTGTTATTTATTACCTTCCCTTCACTGCTCCTTGTCACAACCCCTGGGGCAAAGCAGAATGATCTAATCCCAACTAGATTTCACTTTGCCACCTTTCAAATACTTGAAGACAGCTATCATCTCCCCCAATAAGTCTTCTCATGATCCTCCACCAACATTGACTTTATCTGGTCATCTAAGCAACACAAATCAGTTCAAGGCAAAGGCACTCAGTGACTCAGGATTGTAAGATTTGCAGCAGAACATCGACCTCCATGATCCTGTGTATGGTGCACACTCCAAAAAATAGACACACCCAAAGTGGAAAAGCAAGCATACAAAAGTATTGTTTATGTAGGCATACCCATAAAGAGATAATTCCTACTTTTAAAATACAATTGCTTTTTTTTTACTTTTTGGAGAGGGGAAGACAGGGCATTTGGGGTTAAGTGACTTTCCCAAGGTCACATGGCTAGTAAGTGTTAAGTGTCTGAATCTGGATTTGAACTCAGGTCCTCCTGACTCCAGGGCCGGTGCTCTATTCACTGCACCACCTAGCCATCCCATATAATTCCTACTTCTAAATTCATTAGACATCTCTCACTTGGCTGGTGGTGGTATCTCTTCATTCATTGGGCTTTACTGATTTTGACCTGTGGTATCTTGTGGGCATCTCATTCTGCTAGCCTTGGTGTCTCTGCTGAGCTCATAGAGTCTACTCCTCACTGGGAAGAGTATCTCTACTGGGTGTATTTCTCTCCTGGGCTTTACTGGCCTCGCTGCTTTGTATTCACTGGTTCCAGAATCTCTACAGGGCGCATTACTCCAGGACATTCATGTCTGATGCCAGCTGAACCATCTCAGGTTCAGTCTGTGATGGTAGAGTGGGTAGAGCCTCTCTGTGATAATGCTGGAATCACAATTCTTTGGTTTTGTCCACCATGCTCAGCTAACAAAAATCCAAGCAGAATGTCCCTGGGCTAAGATGAGCTTTTCTTTGTGTATGTGTCCTATTTCTGGGGGAAAGATTGAAATTTTCTATAATAAATTACTATCTGATTTAGAATTCACATCATAGTGGGAGATTGGCCAGTTTGGGCCCAGACCTTAGAGGATGCATGGTATTCTCTTCCAGGTTTCAATCCAGTTCATGGAACTTTGGGGAGCCTTCTTCCAGCCCTAGTGACAAAGAAGCTGGGACCATATGATGACAACTTTTCTCATTGTCTTTAGAACTTGGAGCACTGATGATAGAATCAAATTGAGTTTGCCTACAGATGCCCTGCCCTGCAAGGATAGCTGTGCCCCTGTCCTTGGTCCTTTGTACTCTTCCTTTTCCTAGTGGCTTTCAAGGGAAGAGTCACCTTTCAGGAAGAGACAGCCGGTCCTGTCTCCCACCCATCTTCCATCTGTCTGTGAACACATGGCGCCTCCCTCTTTTGTGTTGATTCTCTCCTGACTTCGATGATGGAACAGACCAGGTTACAACCTTGTGTCCTTGCAATTAGAGGAAGAGCCAGATTCGTTGGTGAGCTCTCCTAGAAAAGCTTAGAAACCTCCACTTTGGGAAGGGGCTTGATCCAGCCTGCCATCATTCTCTTCCTGGCCCTTCTCCTGGCTTTCTCTTGCTTGCTTGGCACCTTGGTGTCCCCTTCACCCCCCCTGCCCTTTTCAGCTCCCTTTTGTGTATTGTTTTCCTCACTAGAATGTAAGCTCTTCAAGGGAAGGAATCACTATTCTTTTGGCCCATATTTGTATCCAAATTAGCATTAGCACAGTGCCTAGTATGCAGTAAGTGCTTAATAAATGCTGCTCCCTTCCTTTCCTTTCATCAAAGATTCCCTCAGCAGCCAGAGTTGGTAACTAGAACCATTAGAGCTGGTAGCCAGCCCTGAAGAACAGCCTGCATAACCCAGCTCAGCAGTGGATTGACCCTGTATCTGAGATACCACAAGGAGCCAGCCCAGCTGAGAAAGGGCATCATGAGTCCATCAGCTACCCTGTGCCCAGCTTTAAACCTGGTCAGCATTCCACAGAGGGAGAAAAAGCCAGAAGTTGCCCCTGGGCTGCATGCATTCCCTACATGGGTACCTTTCTGCTTTAAACTTGAGCTCACTCTCCCCAAGGACTGTGTTTGTGCAGAAGAGAGACTCTGCTTCCAGTCTGGGATGGGTTGGTTTTAGTTTTTTGTAGCTTCTGTCCTTACTATACCTTCTCAGTGAACATCCTTTTGTATCAGTCAACTGATATCAACTGGTTAATTGATACTGGGTAGGAAACACCAGATGGAGCCTTGTGAACAATGGTGTTAGAAGCCCCAAACCATCAGGATCACCCCAGGATTTTACCCTAAAACCCTGAGAAGAAAAGCCATCAGGTCCCCTTGTGGGACCTAACTTGCTAATATTAGCTGGGGTTGGAATGAGCCCAGGGGACATATTATACAATGTTCTTAGGTGCTCCTAAAATCCTCTCTGGCTTAGCTGCAATCAAAAGGGTAAGCTAAGGGGGCAGGATGGGTGTCCTCCCCTCCAGGAGTTCACATTCCTGTCTTTAACATACATATCTGTCAGCAGAAAAGCCTAATGTCTCTAATGCTCTAATTTAGTCAGCAAAAACACTTCTGTTACCGAGGCCTCATGCACCATGGGTTTGAGGTCCTTCCCCATCATCATTGCCCTCTTAAGGAGTCACAGGGTGCTGGGACAGAGTGGGAAGATCTCAGGACCAAAAGACCTAGGTTGGAATTCCAGCTCAAGATGTTAGGTTTATGGGGTGGCTAGTGGCACAGTGAATAGAGCACTAGCCCTAGATTCAGGAGGACCTGAGTTCCAATCCAACCTCAGACACTTAACACTTACTAGCAGTGTGACCTTGGGCAAGTCACTTAACCCCAATTGCCCTGCCTTCTCCCTCAGAAAAAAAGATGTTAGGTTTATTGGCCTTCTCCTCCTGACCCCTCAGTGCCATCATCTGTAAGAGAAAGGTGGAAGTAGGTGCATTACAGAGCCCCTCCCAGCTTTCAATGTCTACGGGATTTTTTTGAGTCCCCAAAGTCTATGTTCGGGGGTCCTCCAATTCCATGTTCTGAGCATATGCTTTCCTAGCATATTAGAGCTAGAAGGAGCCCTAGAGCACACCCAGTCCAACCCATATTCTAAAATATGACTCTCTCTACAACATTCCCAATAAGTGACCATCCAGGGGGGCGGCCAGGTATCACAGTGAGTAAGAGCATTGGCCCCAGTGTCGGGATGACCTGGGATCGAATCCAGGCTCTGATACTTAGGACCCACCCAGAAACACCTGGCTGTGTAACCTTGAGCAAGTTACTTAACCCCAATTGCTAAAAAAAAAGTGACCATCCACCCTCTGCTTGAACACCTCCAGTGACGTGGAGCTCACTACTTTCTAAGGCAGCCCATTCCATTTGGGGATATCTCTAACATATATTGTTGGGCAGTTTTCCCTTACATTGACTCTTAATCTGCCTCCCTACAACTCCCACCCATTGCTTCCAGTTCTGTCCTCTGTGGTCTCATCCCTCTTCCACACAACAGCCCTCCACATAATTGAAGACAGTGATTTCATCATCTTCCAAGGTTTCTCTTCTCCAGGATAAACACCCCCAGTTCTTTTTAGCTCATCTTTGTAAGTGCTCTATACACATGGGTTGACCAGCTGATTCCAGCTGGAGGCAAAGACTAGTCTTGAACCCTTACCTAGGCCTTTTCAGCCTAAAGTGCTTGGGCTGTGGTTGTGGAGAATCGAGGAGGAAACATACTTTCCTCTTCTCCACAGAGAGATGGGAACTGCCAGTGTAAACAATGGGGTGTACAAAGCCAGTTGGGGCTGCTGGCTCAGTTGGCTTTGTTGGAATGTTTTCCTTTGTTATGAGGAAGGGATTTCTTGTAGGGTAGAGATAGAGCATGCCTTAAAGGAAAATGTCAAAAGAAAAGGTAAATAAAACTTAAAAAATAACTTGGGCAAATCATCTCCTGAGAAACCTCTCTACTTGAAAAAATGCATGATATAGAGCGAAAGCATCATGGGTTAATGGAAGGAGTGACAAGTCTCGGGGCAGGAGACCAGGGTTTTAATCTCACCACTGTTACCTGTGTAACAGAGCTGGGACTTGAGTACCTGTGTACTTGGACCTAGTACTCTCTGGGACTCAGTTTCCTCATCTGTAAAATAACGGGACTACACAAGGTGGTCTCTGAGGTCTCTCTCTGTTCCAAATCCTATAATCCTAAATGGATCCCTAGGGGCAGAGGGAAGAGAGACAGCCCGGCACTGCAGTCTAGGGCCTGCATGGTTCCTGCCCTGGCATTTGACACTGTTTGAAGGCCCCAGCTATTGACCTTGCATTTCTCCTGCCATCTGTGACTCTCTCTGTCAGTCAAGGGCTTGCCTGCTCAGCCTGCTGATTCCAGAATCTGCTTTGGCTGCGGCTGATCAATCTTTTTGTATTTAACACAGCCGACCTCATCAGTCATCCCACAGAGCCAGCTGTTGCCTTCTGTCCTATCTCCATATTTGATAGGCCAGGTTCTGCCTTCTGCAGTCCCATGTGCTTGGCTCCCAGGGGAGAGGGAGGCTGGGGATGTGTGTCACCCTTGCAACCTTGCCTTGGGGAGCCAGGAGCATCAAATACCAGTCCCTGACCTCTCTAGCACAGACTTGCCCTTACTCCTACCTGAAGATCCTTTAGGGCCTGAACTGAACTCTAGAAGTCATCTCATCCAACCTCCCATTCAGTGAGAGTCCAGTTCAGTCTGTAATGTCATTCAGGGCAGTGAATCTTGATTCAGAGCACATGGGTTCAGATCCCATTTCTACGTGACTTTGGGCGACTCATTTTCCCCCTCACTCCCCTCATCTGTAAAATGCAGGGGTTGGATTAGATAACTTCTGAGGATGCCTTCCACTGAGCCTTTCATTTCCAGTGACCAGAAGCTTCAGAGCCAGGACCAGGGCAGAGAGACCAGGGCTTTGTCCCATTTACTCAAGGGGGAGGAATTTGCCCCAAGAAAAAATATAAAGGGTTTCTGACAACCCTTTTATGTCTCTGTGGAAGAAGAGACAAGGTGGGACAGTCGTTGAGAAGGTGGTGAGAGGAAGAGTATTAGGGTACTCCTTCTAGGAGACTGACTTGGGCTCAGCATTCTATGGAAGAGAGGGAAAAGGGGTTGGAGGCTATGACTGGCAGGACCAGAGCTCCAGCCCATCCCAGGAATGGGAAAGGAGGGCTAATCCTGGCACACTGAGAGTCCTCTCGGTGTGAAGGATAATCGTCCTTCAGGGACTTCCTCAAAGCATATTCTAACCAAACCGTAGAGAGATGGGGCAGGGTAGTGAGTGACCAGGGACTAGTGGCCTGAGAAATGGCCAGAGGTATGCTGATAAGTGTTTACAACCAGGGGAAAAAAGAACATACCAACAACACACTTTAAAGTTTATTCTGCATAAACATTTTCTCCCTCATTCTCTTAACTCCAGGCAATCAACAAAACAATAAATCAAGCTCTGATTTGTAGCATTTGCTGATTTCAGGGGGTGGGCTGGGCTAGGAATGGGGCGCTGAACAAATGCTCACATTGAGAATTTAACAATTCAGCTTGGAGCTGGCTCCAGCGAACCCCAATGAGCTCTCTGACCATGGTTATTCCTTGGCGACACGGGGGAGGGGAGCGTCTTTAGGATGGGTAAAGCAATGGAAAGGAAACAGCACCCCAGTCCCTGTGAGAGGACGATGTCCCAGAGAAGCACTTGCTACTCTTCCCTGAATTCTCAAATCTTGCTACCGGGAAACCCAAGAGTCAGGAGAAGGAATAGGTTGGAAGTGTGGTGGGCTGCCCTGTGAGTCCAGAGGAAGGCATTAAATGCATTTCTGTCATCCCAGAGACTTTATTTCCCTTGAATTTTACCCTCCTGGCTTCTCAAACATTTCAGAAAAGTGGACATGGAGAATGGGATCAGTGGGAAGGGGGCACTAGGGGCCAGGGTGCACCTGGAAGAATCAATGGTAATTATCTCACTTCCCTACACCAACCACTCACCCCATTTCAGCTTATTGTCCTGACTCAAAGGACCAGGAACCACTACTCTGGAAAGAGGGTAGAATTAAAAACCTGACCCAAAGAGCACTGAATGACAAGTCAGGCAACCCAGTTTCCAGTCCCTTTTCTGACACCAACACAAAGTACAAGGTGTTCTCCAAGGTCCTGACCCTCTGTCAATCTAGGACACTTTGGCTCTATCAGACTCCACCTCAGCTCACCCTCAGTTTCAGCAAGGGTTCAGTTAGTCCTTCTCTGTAACCTTGAACAAGTGTTTTTCCTTCTCTGGGGTTTCAGTTTCCCCTTCTGTAAAATGATGTTATTGGTTTAAGTACCCTTCATCTCTAACATGATCCTTTGAGGTATTTTCATTTAATGGAGGTGGGGTCCCCTTTCATCTTAATATTAAAAGCACCTTCCTATTTAATGAGTTACTTTTGCTCATAATCAGGCTTTTTAGATGCTATAGTTTTAGATGCACTCCAGTTTTTAAATATCCTTTCTAAAATTACTGCCTAGAACCGAACGCAATTCTTCAGTTATGGTTTAAGCAGGACATCAGCCAATTCGTTTTGATCACTGTCACACTAATGAATCCTCTTAAGTCTGAAGTCCACTAAAACCCCCCAATTTTCTCTCACATGGGCTGTCTAGTCATATTCCCCACACTGTACCTGAGTTTTTGTAATCAAGTGCCCCTTCTCCCCATAAGCCCTGTTCTTCCTTGCTGCTCAGTTCCCATGGCTACTTTTAAATAATCATTAAAACAAGTCAAGAATTTGTCTGTAGATGCCTAAATAATTAACATCAGGGCATCTAAGTGATGCAGTGACTAGAGCACTGGCCCTGGAGTCAGGAGGACCTGAGTTCAAATCCAGCCTCAAACCCTTGACACGTATTAGTTGTGTGACCTTGGGCAAGTCACTTAACCCTGATTGCCTTGCCTCCCCCTTCCAAAAAAAATGACATTCACAACTGTGATGCCATATCTCCATGCCAGGTTTGTGATTTGTTTCCTGAAATATCATCTATTTCAGGGCAGCTAGGTGGTGTAGCGAATAGAACACTGGCCCTGTAGTCAGGAGGACCTGAGTTCATATGTGACCTCAGACACTTGACACTTATTAGCTGTGTGACCTTGGGAATATCACTTAATCTCAATTGCCTTGCTTTCCCCTCTCCAAAAAAAAAATCTCATCTATTTCCTCTTTCTGGCCAGGTGGTCTGTAGTACAAACACAGGACAATATCTCTCCTACGGCTCCCGCTGATGGGAGCCTCCTCAACCAATCACTCTCCCATATTCCCACCTCCAGTTCCTAGACGTCATTACTTAAGTATTTTCTTCTTAATATACAATGCTACTTAACACTCCTCTTTACGTATTCTCTCTCTCTTTTAAAAATAAAGTATGATGGGCCAGCTAGGTGGCGCAGTGAATAGAGCACCAGCCCTGGAGTCATGAGGACCCGAATTCAAATCTGACCTCAGACACTTAACGCTTATTAGCCCTGTGACCTTGGGCAAGTCACTTAACCCCAATTGACCATCCCCCCCAAAAAAGCAAAAATAAAGTATGACTTCCCTTAGCTGTATTCCAATTATGGATCTGTCCTAGGTTTGTGGGGAGTACACATGCAGTTTCAGTATAAAACAGTATAATAATAAAATGACATCACAAACAATAATAATAATCATGGCCTGGTCCCCATCAAAGCCTCAATGTCTTCATGAAGTAATTGAAATATCAGTGACATCCCGAAGTGTGCAGAGGGTCCCAGCAACCAAAATAAGGCCCTGTCTGATGGGGAAAGGCCATGGAAGCCAGAACATCCTCTCACTCAAGGGATTCCTAAGGTAATCTTCCAGTTCTACATTAGGACCCCTGTGATTGCTACCTGAAAGATGAACCTCCTTAACACACACAGGCAGCCACTTTAATTTATAGGATTCTTTCTCAGATGTGGGATGGACTAGGTGACCTCTGAAGTCTCTCCTAGCCTTGAAATTCTGTAAGAGGAGAAGGCAGATCACAGGGAATAGGAAGATTCAAAGTGAATGGCCTGGCCTGAGTAGAGAAAGACAGCTCATCGAGAAGAGAAAAGGCCTTAGCAGTGCCTCTGAGGAGCAGGAAACATGAGAGGATCAGAAATATTGAACTGGAAGGGACCTTTGGAGCCACCTACCCCAACCCCCCCCCCCCCAAAAAAAAAGATGAAGTAACTAAGATCCACAGTGGTTAAATGACTTCGCCAAGGTCATTTGGGTAATAAAAGAGCTGAGTTTGGAACCCTGGCCTTCTGACTCCAAATCTAGACTTCTTTCCACTTTATTGTGTGGTCTCTCCAAATTACATCTTGACTCAGAGCAAATTATCTTTGATGATAAATGATGTAGTAGGGTTCTAAAATATGGAGTCACTGGAGATGGCCATGAGGGAAAGGTAAGAATAAAGTGGCAGTTTGGATTCTGGGACCAACAGTCTGACTTTTCATATGAGAGAAGAGTCACTTCTAATTTTGGCACAAGAATTTTGAGGGGGGGGATCAGAAGGGAGGGGAGAGGAGAGGAGAAAGGAGGAAGAGGAGGAGGAGGAAAAGAATAAGAAGAAAGAAAGAAAGAAAGAAAGAAGGAAAGAAAGAAAGAAAGAAAGAAAGAAAGAAAGAAAGAAAGAAAGAA
>NW_027185782.1:993635-1018189 GCF_028583685.1 Petaurus breviceps papuanus | reverse complement strand
GAAAGAAAGAAAGAAAGAAAGAAAGAAAGAAAGAAAGAAAGAAAGAAAGGAAGGAAGAAAGAAAGGAAGGAAGGAAGGAAGGAAGGAAGGAAGAAAGAAAGGAAGGAAGGAAGGAAGGAAGGAAGGAAGAAAGAAAGAAAGAAAGAAAGAAAGAAAGAAAGAAAGAAAGAAAGAAAGAAAGAAAGAAAGAAAGAGAAAGAAAGAAAGAAAGAAGGAAAGAAGGAAGGAAAAAGAAAGAAAGAAAGAAGGAAAGAAGGAAGGAAAAAGAAAGAAAGAAAGGAGGGAAGGAAGGAAAGAAGGAAGGAAGAAGGGAGGGAGGGAAGGAAGGAAGGAAGAAAGAAAGAAAGAAATTGAGAGACAAGAAAGAGAGAAAGGAGAGGACTTTTAGCTGGATGTTGCAGTCATGCTGTTGAAGGGCCCAAGGATTTAGGCATTCCTTATGTGTCAGCTCTAGATCAAAGAGTCTGGGACCCCCTGGCATTTGCAGCAGCCACTGGGGCCTCCTTCCTGTGCACTCAGGGATAGGATGGGTATTTGGCCATGGGCAGTTTTGGTGGAATCAGCCCTTGGCCAAAGATGCTGGATGGCTCTGGGGAATTGCCTCATGGCAAGTCTGGCCTTTGGCCCCAACTAATGCCAGAAAAGCCTCTTTATTCACAAATCACCTGTAGCTTTGGCTGAAATTCTGAGGCTCTGGAGGCAGTAAAACCAGAGAATGTGGAGGCTAGAAGGAGTTCTAGAGATCATCCAGTTCAATTCTCTCACCTTACATATGGAGAAAGCAAGTCGCAGAGAAGGACAAAGCTTTGGCCAAGGTCACAGGACTTAGGAAGAGGCAATGTCTAATTGAGGGATGTACTAGTGAATGTTTAACAGGCATGACGCACTTCTCAATTTAATCCGAATTATTAACATTTCCCCCATCACTTTCTTAAGTCTAGACAATCAGCCAAACAATAAATCAAGCCCTGATTTGTAGCCTTTGCCAATTTCTGAGATATAAATGCTCACACTGAAATTTTAACAATCAGCTCTCCCAAGGTAGCCTGCTAGGTAGGAGCTGGCTCTCACACATCTCGGCAATCCATCTTCTACATGACAGCGCTTCAAATATTTAAGGCAACTATTAGGACCTCTCAAGTCACCTTGTACCCCACACAAACACCTCCATGTTTCTTTCAACCAGTCCTCCTATGAACTGATTTCCAATCCCTTCACCATCCTGGTTGCCATCCTCCAGATCACGAGTTCTTAATCTAGGGGCCTTTTAAAAAATATGCGTTAGTTACTGTATTTAAATATATTTTGATTCCTTTGAAATCGTATGTATTTTATTTCATGCATTTAAAAGTATGATTCTGAAAAGGGGTCCCTAGGCTTTTCCATACTGATGACCAGAGGGGTCCATAGCACAACGAAGGTTAAGAAGGCCTGGACCAAAACTCTCTAGTCTGGCAATATCCATGCCAACACATGATCCAATGGGATCCCTATAGCAAGAAGGGGCAACCTGCATATGGGCCATGTGTTCCAATCTATATGCATCCAAGGTCGATTATGATGCCTCCTTGTAGAGGAGAATTACAAAATCTCAGAACTGGAAATGATCCCAGAGGTCTAACCTTTAACCAAAAGAAAACAGACTATATAGAGTCCCTGGAAAGCGTTCCTGCCACCACCTCTCATGACTGTTAACAGAGTGGCAGTGTGGTACAGGGGCCCAGGAATACCTGGGTTCAAGTCTTGTCTCTGACTCGTACTGGTCATGTGACCATGGGCAAATCACTCAAGTTCTCTTAGCCTTCTTCGTGTTTTGGACCTGTTTGGCAGACCAGCCTGGCAAAGTCTATGGATGTCTATTCAGAAGAATAGCTTGTTTCCTACATACACATTAGAGAGGAATGCCAAATGTCAATTAGAGATTAGTAAAAATAAAGGCATAATTTTTTCCCCATCCTGGTTCATAGACCACTCCTGCCCTGATGTCTATCCACAGATCCCAGGTTAAGACCCCCTTGGTTAACCCCCTTGCAATAAATTACAAACAAGTGACTGATGTGCATGATGAAAAAGGACCCCCATATCATGCAGGTTTAGACTGAATTGAAAGTTTTCCCTTATATTGACCCCAAATCTTTCTCTGCAACCTCCTCCCCCACCTCATTCCCTTTCCCCATTGCTCCTGAATTCTGATCTCTGAGGCCAAGCAGAATAAATTGAATCCTTCTTCTAAAAAAATTAATTTAATTTCTTTTTTGAGGCAGCAAAAATGCATGTTCTCTTCCCTTCTCTACCCCCACTGAGAAAGAAAGAAAAACAAAATCACATTGCAAACATGTATAGTTAAGCAAAATGAGTTTCCTCATTGGTTATGTCCCTCCAAAAAGATCCCAAACCCCCAAATTGCACTCTGAGTTTTTCACCTTTCTATCAGGAGATGGGTAGTGTATTTCATCATAAGTCCTCTAGAAGCATGGTTGGTACTTACACTGATCAGTTCCTGAGTTTTTTTGTTGGTGTTGTTTTGCCTTTTTGGAGGGCAATTGGGGTTAAGTAACTTGCCCAAGGTTACAGGGCTAGTTTTTTTGTGTGGGTGTTAAGTGTCTGAGGCCGGAACTGAACTAGGGTCCTCCTGACTCTGGGGCAGGCACTTTACTCACTGTGCCACCTAGCCACCCCAGTTCCTGAGTTTTTAAAAGTTGTTTGCCTTTATGATATTGTCATTGCATAAATCATTCTCCTGTTCTACTCACTTCACTCTGCATCAGTTCAGACAAGTCTTCTTTGAAACGGTGTCCTCCATCATTTCTTACAGCATAATACTTTCCTTTTCTTTGTCATCACCAAAAGACTTATAAATGTTTTTGTACATTTTCAAAATTTATTTTGCTTAAGAACAATCCCTCCTTTAATCTACCCTACCTCTAATCCCCCCTTCTCCCTTCTCCCCTTCCCCTCCTTTTCTCCTGTTGAGTGAAATGTATTTCAGCATCCAATTGTGTAGGTATTCTTCCTTCCTTTTACTAATTCAGAGAGGTTTGAATGTCAGCAACTACTCCTCCCCCTTTCTCCCTATTTGTATAGACTTCTCCTTGCACATCACAATTATGAGATAATTTCACTTAGCCTTCTTTTCCCTTTCCCCCATTGTATTCCTCTTCTCCTCCCTGTGCATTTTTCTTTTAAAATCATTAAGACACATTGGATCCAATCCCAGGCTTTCTATCTAATTAGACTCCCTCTATGACTCCCGATGATGATGGGGTTTAGAGGGATACACTAATCATTTCCCCTTATTAGAATGCAAAATTTATCCTTGTTTAATTCTTTATGATTGTGCATTCAAGTGTACCTTTTTCTATTTCTCTTGATTCCTATGTTAGAATTCCAAAGCTTCTATGAAGCTCAAGTCTTTTCATCAGGAATTCTTGGAAATTCTCTTTTCATTAAAGGACCGTTTATTCCCTTGTAAGATCTTGGTTGTAAACTTATATCCTTTGATTCTGGAATATCATATTCCAAGTTCTCTGCTTCTTTTTTGGTATTGGCTGTCAAATTATGTGTGATTCTGACTGTGGCTACTTAGAATGTAAAATTCTTTGTTCCTGGCTGCTTACAGTATTTTTCTTTGCCTTTGTAAACTCTGGATTTTTACTGTGATGTTCCTGGGAGTTTTTTGTTTCAGAGTTTCTTTCAGAAAGTGACCAGTAAATTCTTTCTATTTCCATCTTTCTCTCTGATTCTAAGAGATATAGGAACAATTTTATTTTGTGATTTCTTGAAATGTGATGTCTAGGCTCTCTTTTTTGGGGGTGTGGGAGTCATGGTTTTTAGATAGTCTGATGATATTTTCATTTTCTCTCCTTAATCTGTTTTTCAGGTTATTTGTTTTTGTTATGAGCTACCTTACATTTTCTTCCCCTCCCCACTCTTTTCATTTTGTTTTAAGATTTTCTGTTGTTTTATGAAGTCATTAGTTTGATCGTTTCTGATTTCCAGGGAGTTTATTCTTGGACAAAATTTTGTACCTTTTGTGCCAAAATTTAATTCCCTTTATAATCCTTTCTTCTATAGCTCTCATTTCTATCCTAATTTTTTCCTTTAAAACTCTCATTTCATCTATAAAAAGATTTTAAAATTCATGCTACATCTCTTCTAGGAATTCTAATTGAATTCATGCCCAAGTTGTGTTTTCTTTGAGGCTTTGCTTATAGATGTTTTGGAGAAATTTTCTTCTGCATTTGTGTCTTGACTATTGCTTTCTCCATAATTGTTTTTTACAGTGGGGTTATTTTTTTGATTGCTTATTCTTCCAGATTACTTCCTGATTTAGGACTTAATGTTAGTTAACACTTTTGAGGCAGAGAGAATGTCTATGCTAGTCTTGCCACTACTTTCAAGATCTCAGGGACAGCTCAGGTTGGGGACTTGTGAGTTTTTGGTGTTCCCAAAGTAGTCCAGGGCAAAGTCTGATCACTGCTCCTCTGGTATGAGCTCTGCAACTTCCTGACCTGGACTGGAGGCAGCTAAGAGGCTCAATGGATACATCACTGGAGCTGGTATCAGGAATACCTAAATCTGAATTTGGATTCAGACACTAACTAGCTGTGTGACCCCGGGCAAATCACTTTGTCTCAATTTTCTCAAATATAAAATGGGGATAATAATGGCACCTAGAGTTTGCAGGGTTATTATGAGGATCAAATGAAATAATATTTGTAAAGGACTTAACATGGTACCTGGCACAAAGTAGGTAGGTATTTCATAAATACTTGTTTCCTTCATACACCTTATCTAAATAATAGACCTGTGGGCTTGCCCCATTTAGAGTTCCAGTAGACTCAGCTAGACTCATCTACTATCAGCTACCTGGAAAATCATGCAGATTCAGAGTGACAGAACTGTAGGTTTCCCTTTGGTCTGGGATTCCTGCTCTGGCTTTTCCTGGTTTCAGACTGGGCTAGAAGCTAGAATTAAGACCCTGCTCTGCAAATGGCCCAGGGCAGGGAAGGGTGGGGGAAGCTCCCTCTCTCTACTTCTTTCTGCTGTCACTATCTTGACTCTGCCTCTCAGGTCCAATTCTCCTCTACTTGACTCTTTTTTAAATACTTGAAGACATACTACTCCATCTCCCAAAGTCATCTCCATTTCAGGACAAAAATCTCCACATTATTTGAATTACTTCTTATGTGACATAGTTTCCAGACCCTTCAACATCCTAGTCACTCCACAGTGGACACTCCAGTTTGTTAAGGTCCTTCTCAAAACGGTGCCCATAAATGAATACAATTCTCTTGACATGGTATGATATAGCTGAAGTGCAGTGGGACTTTTTTTTTCATTCAGCCTCTCAAACAATGCAGTGTCTTCTCAAGACAAGAAAAAAAATATGCTTCTTGTGAATGAGTTTCCAGAAGATATTGTGACATCTGTAAAGCCATGCATGAGCACCTTTCCAGAGGACTTCTGCTGTGAACTGCTTTCAAGGTTTTGATTAATTCTCATAGTATAGTGAGATCTCTATTTATTCAATAATAAATCAGAGCAAAACATTCATAGAAAATCAAAATACAGCATTCACAATGTCACAACTCAACAACTTATCACTAAAATGGCCACATAGTTTTAAACAAAGTACATTCATTTAGTCAATTACAAAATCCTTAATTCAATCACAAAGTACAAAAGTCAAAGTTCTCCACCCCTAGGTCACAGTAAATTATAATCTTCTCAGTCAGTACACAGTATCCAAGTAAAGTCTTCTTTCAGCTTGACTTGAGGCTGGCTCTCAGCTTCCATGGTTCCTCTTCCATAGCTCCAACTGTCCCAGCTCCAATTGTCACCTGGGTTCAAAGGCAGGCAGCTCCCAGTTCCTTGTCCAGTTCTTCATCCAGTTCCCATTCCATAGTGAAGTTCACAGTGTCCAGTCCACCTGTAGTCCTTCACAGTTCCTGTTTCTGGGAAGACAAAGCTTGACAGAGCCACAATAATATTCATAATACATTGCTGGCACCATCATCAATTCACTATCTGCCTGTGAAATCAACTCAGACCCACTAACAAAGTCTGAGAACTCAACACAAATCATCAACATAGAAATCAACACAGACCTACTAACAAGGTCCAAGAGGTCAATACAAACCATCAGTAAAGTCCCAGGACCTCCAAAACCCTCCTCCAGGACTTGTGTAACATACAACCAGAAAATCCTCTTCCAGGGCTTCCAGTAAAGTCCTAGGGCTTCTGTACAAAGTATCACAAACAAACATCAACACAGACAGAGCAGCCAGGATACCACAAGTTTTCTCCTTCTTGACTGCCACCACAAGAGTCCTCTTCTCAGTTCTGCTGTCTCTAGCCTGCAAATTCTCCTTATATATGGTCATTAGCTCCTCCCCTTTCTATTGCAGGAATTCATGAGTTCTAGGGTTCACAAGTTGTGGGGTTCACACATTCTGTTCCTTAACAAACTTGATACAAGGCTCAAAAGAAACTTGAACTGAAACAAGGTGTTAATTCAATAGCTGAAACAAAGTGTGAAGTACTTCTGTGCTTTCCATTACAATATCTCATGAGTTCATTAGGTCTTTAAACCACAGAAACACTGCCAGAACAATGAGCTAACTTTTATTTCTCTTATTTTGTTATTCAATCATTTTTTACTCATGTTCAACTCTTTGTGACCTCATTTGGGGTTTTCTTGACAAAGATACTGGAGTAGTTTGCCATTTCCTTCTTCAACTCATTTTACAGATGAGGAATCAGAGGCAAACAGGGTTAAATGACTGGCCCAAGGTCACGTAGTAAGTGTCTGAGGATGGATTTGAACTCCGGAAGAAGAGTCTTCCTGACTCCAGGCCCAGTGCTCTGTCCACTATAGTGTCACTTAGCTGCCCTTATCTTATTTTGTGGCTTTCCCCAAGTTTACCTCTCTTGTTCTGAGCACTGCTGTTATGGCCTTGGAATGCATTAGCTTTGTTGGACATACCCAACAAAGAATAAGCTCCACAAGGGCAGGAATGTTCACTTTTTCCTTGGCATTCCCTAGGACAGTACTTGGCACACAGTAGGTACTTAATACTTATTTGTTGATTGCTTAAAATAACATTATTTGTTGGTAATGAACATGCAATTCATTAAAACTTTCAGCTCACTTTCATGTGAACTTATCTAACCACCCTTCTCCATTCTGTACTTTTGAAGTTTTTAAGCCCAAATGAAATTAAAATGTTTTTTTAAAACCCAAATGAAAGACTTGACACTTACTCCTACTGTTATTGCCCAATATTTGACCTATTATTCTAGCCTATAGAGATCTTAATAGAGCCTAGTTTTAGAATCAGTGCATTGATTCTTTCTCTTGCTCTCTACCATCTACATGTTTGATGGGCCTGTCATCTATGATTTTATCTAAGTCATCAACACAAATGAGCAGCATATTTTTTGTTGATGAGGGCCTCCCTCCCATGGTGCAAATTACAATTCACCCACTGAGTGACCCTTGTGCATGTTAGCCCCCTAAATCCCTACAGGGGGACCAAGCAACATGCTAGAAGGCTTCCTTGAGACATCATCATGCGGTCAAGAATACATGATGTGGACTTCCCTCGTGCCTGCCTCCTCCTCCACTCCCGCCGCCGCCGCTCTGCAACCATGTCGGCCATGAAGGCGCTGAATCCCAAAGCCGAGGTGACACGGGCCCACGTGGCACTGGCCGTGAACATCAGTGTGGCCTGGGGGCTGCAGGACATATTGAGGACCAACCTGGGGCCCAAGGGCACCATGAAGATACTTGTTTCCGGGGCAGGAGACATCAAGTTAACCAAGGATGACACGTGCTGGTGCACGAGATGCAAATTCAATACCCAACAGCCTCCTTGATAGCAAAAGTAGCCACAGCCCGGGATGACATTACTGGTCACGGCACCACTTCTAATGTTCTCATCATCAGGGAGCTGCTGAAGCAGGCGGATCTCTACATCTCTGAAGGTCTGCACCCTCGAATCATAACAGAAGGGTTTGAAGCTGCCAAGACAAAGGCCCTGGAAGTCTTAGATCAAACAAAAATAAGCAAGGAAATAGATAGAGAAATCCTCATCGATGTGGCCCAAACATCCCTGCGCACCAAAGTCAATGCTGACCTGGCTGACGTACTGACAGAGTCTGTGGTAGACTCACTTTTGGCCATTAGAAAACCAGGTGAATCTGTGGATCTTTTCATGGTAGAGATCGTGGAAATGAAGCATAAATCAGATACTGACACAACGTTGATCAGAGGACTGGTTTTGGACCATGGTGCCCGACATCCTGATATGAAGAAATGAGTAGAAGATGCTTACATCCTTACTTGCAATATGTCATTAGAATATGAAAGAACAGAAGTGAATTCTGGATTTTTTTATAAAAGCGCAGAAGAAAGAGAGAAGCTAGTGAAAGCAGAAAGGAAATTCATTGAAGATAGAGTAAAGAAAATAGTAGAACTGAAAAGAAAAGTGTGTGGTGATTCAGACAAAGGTTTTGTTGTTATTAATCAAAAGGGAATTGATCCATTTTCTTCAGATGCTCTGGCAAAAGAAGGTATAGTAGCCCTCTGCAGAGCAAAAAGAAGAAATATGGAGAGGTTGACTCTTGCATGTGGTGAGATGGCTATGAATTCTCTAAACGACTTAAATTTTGACTCTTTGGGACATGCAGGTCTTGTCTATGAATACACGCTGGGAGAAGATAAGTTCACCTTTATTGAGAAATGCGGCAACCCTCGCTCTGTCACCTTGTTGATCAAAGGGCCAAACAAGCACACAATTACCCAGATCAAGGATGCGGTACAAGATGGTCTGCGAGCTGTCAAGAACGCATTGAAGATGGCTGTGTGGTTCCTGGTGCTGGCCCCGTAGAAGTAGCCATAGCTGAAGTTCTCAATAAATATAAGCTCAGTGTCAAGGGAAGGGCCCGTCTTGGAGTCCAGGCTTTTGCTGATGCATTGCTCATTATTCTCAAGGTTCTTGCTCAGAACTCTGGTTTTGACCTTCAGGAAACACTAGTTAAGATACAGGCTGAACATTCAGAATCAGGACAACTTGTTGGTGTTGATTTAAAGACAGGTGAGCCAGTTATTGTGGTCGAAGCTGGCATCTGCGATAACTGTTGTGTCAAGAAACAACTGCTTCACTCCTGCGCTGTGATTGCCACCAATATTCTCCTGGTTGATGAGATCATGTGAGCTGGAATGTCTTCTCTGAAAGGCTGAATTGAATCATAGGTTTCCCTTGTAATCAGCTGAATCACGAAGGCCCTACCGATAGAACCACAAAGTATGTCTGGCAGTGGATTTTTTCTTCCCAGCAGTCAAAGGATTTTCCAAAGAATAATTGTTTTTCTTACTGTTACAGTAAACCTGGTCTCTAAAACAGAAATTATTGGCCCCTATTCAAATGTAAGGTCCTGAAATTTATTACAGTTTTTTTTTAGTTGCACTGAGGCCTACAATTAAAGCTGCAGTCCTCCCCCCCCCCCCCCCAAAAAAAGAATACATGATGTGTGGACAGCTATGTAGTGAGGTGGATAGAGCACCAACCCTGGAGTCAGGGGGACCTGAGTTCAAATCTGGTTGCAATTGCCTAAAAACAACAACAACAAAAAGAATGTTTGATGTGATAGAGGGAACCTCAGACTTGAAATTAGAAAACCAGAGTACCATTTATGGAGTTGTGTGACCATTGGCAGGGCATTAATTCCTATGAAGTTGCTTCTTTTTTTTTTTTTTTTTTGCTTTTTGTAGGGCAGTTGGGGTTAAGTGACTTGCCCAAAGTCACATGGGAGTAAGTGTGTCAAGTGTCTGAAGTCAGATTTGAACTCAGATCCTCCTGACTCCAGGGCCTGTGCTCTATTCACTGCACCACCTAGCCGCCCCTGAAGTTCAGTTTCTGCCTATTTAAAATGGGGGTTTCACTTTCCCTGCCTACCAAAGAGCACAGGGTCAATAAGAATAGTTCCTATTTATATCACAGTTTAGTTGCATGAAGGGCTTTGCACCCATGATATGTGATTGCTGCAAAAAAACCTGGGAAAATCATAAGATAAAAGGACTTAGAGATAGAAATTCAAACTTTCATTTTGCAGGTGAGGAAACTGAGGCCTAGAGAAGTTTAAGTGAGACACTCAAGCTCATACAAGTGGTAGGTGTGGAGTCAGGATTTGAACCCAGATCCTCAGAGTCCAAATTCACTGCACCACTCTGAAGTTGGTACTGTCTCTCAGAATGAAGAGGTTGACACAAAACAAAAACCAGATCAGGTTCCTTTCAAAGGGGCAGAATTCTTCACCAGACAAGGGCTATCAGTGCTCCCAAAAGATACATAATTTTGATTGCATTAAGTTGAAAAGCTTTTATAGGAAGGAACAAGCATTTATTAAATGCCTACTATGTACTGGGTACCATGCTAAGTACTTTACAAAAACTGACTCATTTGATCCTTACCCTTTGAGGTAAGTGCTATAATCATCCCCATTTTGCAGATGTGGAAACTGAGGCAGCCAGATGTGATGTGACTTGCCCAGGATCACATAGCTAGTAAGTGTCTGAAGCTGAATTTGCATTCAGGGCTTTCTGACTTCAGACCCAGTGGTTTATTCACCCATACTGTCTAAATTAAAACAACTAGGATAAAAAAAATAAAGGGTTGATTAAAAAAAAAAACTTTGTTGATCTACATATCTCTTTTTTAAATACTATTTTATTTTTCCCTAGTTACGTGTAAAGACAATTTTTCACATTCAATTAGAAAAGTTTTTTCATTCTAAATTTTCTCTCTCCTTCCCTCATCATGTGATATAGGTTATACATGTTCAATCATGATGCACACATCTTGATAGCATCAATAATTGATTGTATCATAAACCATCACATTTAATGATATCTCTGGCAAAGAACCGATATCTAAGACATATAGGAAAATCTCAAAAATTTATAAAACCAAAAGATATTCTCCAATGGACAAGTGCTCAAAGGACGTGACCAAAAAGTTCTTAAAAGAGAGTCACAAAATATTAACAATTATATAAAAGACTGCTCCAGATCACTAAAAATAATAGAAACTGAAATCAAAACAACTCTCATGTTTCCCCTAACATAAAAAAGATTAGGAAAAATGACAAAGGCTGAAAGTAGTCAATGCTGGAGGGGCTGTGGAAAAAAAGGCTCATTAATGCCCTGTTGGTGGAGCTGTGAACTGTTCCAAATATTCTGCAAAGGGATTTGGAACTATGCTAAACAAGAAAACAACTAAAATGTCCCCAGCCTTCCACTTAGAAATCCCACTGCTGGGCATATGCAGTTAGGAGGTCGGTGATAAAGAGAGAGTGCCTGCATATACCAAAATATTTATAGCACCATTTTTATAGTAGCAAAGAATTGGAAATAAAGTAGATGCCTATGGATTGAAGAATGGCTAAGTGAATCATGGTACAAGAATGTAATACGATGCTATTGTGATGTAAGAAAAAATAAATATGAATACAGAGGCATGTGGAAAGACATACGAAGGGGTGACAAGTTATGTAATTGTAATCAGGGCAATACAATGATTACAGCAATGTTACTGGACAGAACAAAACCCAAATGGAATCCAGTGTAGTTATAATGGCCAGACTTGGCCCTGGAGCAGAGAAACTACATCTCCTCCTCTTCTGTACAGAGGTGGTAGACTATGGATATGAAATATAGATGTATATGTGTGTATACATACACATATATGTACACGCATGTATATATACATTTGTGTATATGTGTGTATATATATATGTATACACCTGTGTGTATGTGTGTATACATTCAGTTAGGTGACACAGTGGATGGAGTGCCAGACCTGAAGTAAAGAAGACTCATCATCCTGAGTTCAAATCTGGCCTCAGACATTTCCTAGCTGTGTGACCCTGGGCAAGTCACTTAACCCCATTTGCCTTAGTCTCCTTATCTATAAAATGAGATTGAGAAAGAAACGGCCAACCACTCCAGGATCCCTACCAAGAAAACCCCAAATGGGGTCATGGAGACTCGGACATGACTGAACAACAACAACATACCCATATAGGCTTGACCTGGAGTGGCGGCTGTGAGGGTGGAGAGAAGGGGACAGAAGCAAGAGATTTTGCGAGGGCAGAATAAAGATGACTGGACCAGGCGATGGACTGGATATGTGGGGTAAGACAGAATGAGAAAGTAAGGACGGCTCAATCAGCAGGCAGTGATTGAGTGCTTTCTCTGGGTGAAGCACTGCGCTGAGAGTTGGGAGTACAAAGATAAAGGTGGGATCGCCCCTGCCCTCAGAGAGCTTATATTCTAATGGGGGAGACAATAGGCATGCCCGCACTTGTGATTGCAAAAAAGTTTGATAAAGATGGCAGTGAGGTTGTGGACCTGGAAGATTAGAAGGCTGATGGTGCTTGTGAAAGGAAAGTTCAGGAGGCAGGAGAAGGCTTGGAGAGGAAAGGTGAGGTTAAGAGGCTACCGGGTGCTCCCTGGCCCATCTGTGCCTGGTCATCCTGTTGGGGTTTCATGATGTGCTGTGGTGGAGCCATCTCAAAGTATTTAGTCGGAACACCTCTAGTCCAAGTAAGGGCATTTATTGAGACTGACACCTCTCACGAAGCGGGCTAAGTTCCAAGAGGAACCAGCGACTTCAGAGAGAGCAAGATGGGTTTTTATAGGGTAAAGATGCTGATTACGAAATCAAAATCTACATAGAATATAGGAATGTGATTGATATTAAAAAGGCAGGAGGAGTTTGTTAAGGAATTAGGTAATGGAGGACCGGTCCCGTCTCTGGTCCCCTTATAGTCGCTGCCTTCCAGTTGGCTAGCTATCATGGTCTGATGGTTAGGTATTGTGGTCCTGGGTTGGGCTGCATAGATGATGGGATTGTGGTTGAGTACAAGAACACACCTGTTGAAATATGTGGATTGGGTCTGGGGGCAGTGACTAGGTAGAGGCAGTAGCTGGGTTCCCATCACATGGACACGCCTGCTGTTCTGTGAGAGCTGCGAGTTCATGGACACGCCTGTTGCTCCAGTGAGCAGTGAGGCATATATGAAGAAGTTAGGATATTGGGGGGGGGGCGGGCCTAGGTAGGTACAGTGGGCCTGCTGTTAAGAGGGGCCTCTAATGAAGTTAGAATATTGGGGCTGGGGGCAGCTTTGACCTGCCCAAAGCAAAAAGGGCGGCTCCTGTCTGCCACTCACCGCCATCCCCTGCCGGGCTGCCCTCCCGTGGCCCGCCCCTGCCCTTTGCAGGGCAGCCTCCCCCAACATTTTCAGGTTCCTTTTGTGTGTTGGCTTCCCCTATTGGACTGGAAGCTCTCTGAAGGCAAGGACTGGCTTCTTCTTCTTTTTTTGGTAGTTGTGTAGTCCCAACACTTAGCTCAAAACCTGACATATATGCTTAATAAACATGTATTGACTGGCTGGCTGTGACTGCCCTAGGACCCAGAGCCCACTCTCCAAGGAGTGCTTGTCATAGCCCAATTGTGAGTCAGGGTGTGTGTGTGTGTGTGTGTGTGTGTGTGTGTGTGTGATTTTCCCAAAGGCATATCTGTACAGCTGCTGCTATGGGGGCTCAGTTAGTGAGGAGAAGGGTCCAGGGGATTTTCAGCAGACGGAGGTGGTATGGGGGAGCATCGAGAATGATGGTAGGTCTGGCGATGTTGGAGTCAAGGCAACCTGAGACAGATACCGGAAGCATCATGTGGTGGGTGAGTCAGGCCCCCACTGCCACCTTGATCACCACCTCCCCTCAGTCTGGTAATAGCATAGCCCCCCAAGCCACCAGACTTGTTTCTAGGTGAGCCCCCGCAGCCATCACTGAGGAGAGAAGTCACTGGTCGGGGGGGGGGGGCATTGTCATCAGCACCAGCCACACCTGCTGACCCAATGCCGCCCCAGGCAGATGGGCACAGGAGCCCTGGCAGTGGCAGCACCCCCCAGACCACCTCAGAGTCATCCTCTGGGGACTGGAGGCCTGTAGAGACTCTTCTCTACCTACATTCTCACCAATTACCAACCAACTACTGCTCACAAGGTCTGCAAGCCAGAGTAGCCGAAGGAGCAGGCACCATGACGGAGGGATAAGAGACAACAGATATGCCAGACCAGCACCAGAACCACCGCCTCGGTGCTGCTGGAGACAGCCCAGCCCCTGAACCCAAGAGCCTCCAGGACAGCCAGGTTTCCAGCCCTGCATCCTCAGCCATCATCCTGGGAAGCTCTCTGGGTCTAGATGCAGCCCACCAACGACTCCCGCCAGGAGACACAGCTGCCCAAGACCCAGAAGAGAAAGTTCTCCATCAAAGTCCTGGGCACTGTCAAATGGTTCAATGTCAGAAACTGATAGGATTTTATCAGTGGAAATGACATTAAGGAAAAAGCATCTGCTTTGCTGCTGTACCCAAGCACCAGGAGACTTTTCCATCTGAATTGCAGCTGAAATCTTCCTTATGCTTTGTCTTCATTAGGACATGAGAGCTTCTCAAGCCAAGGTTCCCACTAGGGATCAAGCCAAGGTGTCCAGATTCCTATTACTGTTACAGAAGATGGCCCTGGATGGGAAATGAGGAATTGGGAAATGCAGGTGTGAAAACAAAATAGATAATTTAAAAATGTTAAATAGGGTTGGGCTAGATAACCTCAAAGATCTTCCCTGCCCCTAGGCCCTTTGATAGGCTTAAGTGACTCTGAGAACCTTCCTTGATTTGAAAATATACTCTGCCCCCCTAATAGGCTGAATGTGGTCACATGGAGCCTGTGGCAGGGAGGTTTATTTTTCAGGAATGTCCACACCTTGGTGCTTTGTGATTGAGCAGTGGATCAAGAGGGCTGTGACATTCTCTGAGCCAGGAGAAGGCTATATATACCCTGATGTGAGGTTTTGTTTTGGGGCTCACTTTGAGAAGAGTTGTGTGATTTGACCAGATGAGACTCTGGGTAGACATTGAGCCCCCTGGCTTTGAAAAGGCAGATGTTGGTGCTTCCCTCTCTGGTAACTGTGACTAGGTATGAATGTAATGGTCAGACAGCTGGAAGCCTGTCTGCTGATCTGTTTCTCTGTCTGCTTGTAACTTGTTTGTATTCTCTGAAGTGCAGGGTGCTGACCTTTTTCCCCCTAGACTAGGTAAATGTTTGATTAAAGCAAGATTGTTAACTCATTTTGAGATGCTTTCTTTTAGAAAAGTAGATCTAAGAACCTGTGTTGGCAGCCCACCCTGGGTATGCTAGGGTGCTTGCTGCTACACCCTTCCATTTTTTTTTTATTTTTTGGTTTTTCTTAATTTGTTTACTTTTAATTTACAAGATTCATTTCCACAATTCCTTGAGATTTTCTCTCCCTCCTCTCCTCCCTCCCTCCCCCGATGGCGGCAAGTATAGTATCTGCAAATACTTTCACATTAGATATTAGTCAGGTAATAAAGAAGCAGTGTATCAGATGGAATGAACAATGGGAAAGAGGAAACAAAACCAAACAAGAAAAAGAAAGAGAGCAGGTAGTTTGCTTCAATCTGGATTCAAACTCAGTTCTTTCTCTGGATGTAGACATCTCTCTCCATCATGAGACTTTTGGGGTTGACCTATAACCATGAATTGCTGAGAAGAGTCCAGTCTATCAAAGTTGGTCGTTACACATACGTTGTGTCTGTAATTGTGTACAAATTCCTCCTGGTTCTACTCTTCTTACTCAGCATCAGTCCGTATAAGCCTCTCCAGGTAAATATGAAGTCCATCTGCTCCTCATTTCTTATAGCACAATAGTATTCCATTACATGCATATACCACAACTTGTTCAGCCATTCCCCAATTGATGGGCACCCCCTTAATTTCCAATTCTTTGCCACCGCAAAAAGAGCTGCTATAAATATTTTTGTACATATGGGTCTTCCTCCCACTTCTATTATCTCTTTGGGATACAACCCTAAAAGTGGTATTGCTGGGTCAAAGGGTATGAAATTATTTATAGCCCTTTGGGCATAATTCCATATTGCTCTCCAGAATGGTTGGATCAGTTCACAACTCCACCAGCAATGCATCAGTGTTCCAATTTGCCAACATCCTCTCCAGCATTTGTCATTTTCCTGTTTTGTCATCTTAGCCAATCTGACTGGTGAGATGAGGTACCTCAGAGTTGTTTTGATTTGCATTTCTCTAATCAATATATTTGGAGCATTTTTTCATATGCTTATAGATATCTTTAATTTCTTCCTCTGAAAACTGCCTGTTCATATCCTTTGACCATTTATCAATTGGGGAATGACTTATATTCTTATAGATCTGACTCAGTTCTCTGTATATTTTAGAAAATGAGTCCTTTATCAGAGACATAGGTTGTAAAAATTCTTTCCCAATTTTCCACTTCCCTTCTAATCCTGGTTACATTGGCTTTGTCTGTACAGAAGCTTTTCAGTTTAATGTAATCAAAATTATCCATTTTGCATTTTATAATGCTCTCTAATTCTTGTTTCATCATAAGGTCTTCCCTTCTCTATAAATCTGACAGGTAAACTATTCCTTGCTTTCCCAGATTGCTTACAGTATCAGCCTTTATACCTAGATCAAGCACCCATTTAGACTTGATTTTGGTATATGGTGTTAGATAATGGTCTATGTCCAATTTCTGCCACACTATATTCCAGTTTTCCCAGCAGTTTTTGTCAAATAGTGAGTTCTTATCCCAAAAGCTGGGGTCTTTGGGTTTATCAAACAGTAGATTACTATAGTCATTGACTGCTGAGACTCATGTACCCAATCTATTCCATTGTTCCACTACTCTGTTCCTCAGCCAGTAGCAAGTAGTTTTGAGGACTGCTGCTTTATAATACAGATTAAAATCTGGTATAGCTAATCCACCATCCCTAGCATTTCTTTTCATTACTTCCCTTGATATTCTGGACCTTTTGTTCTTCCAAATGAATTTTGTTACTATTTTTTTCTAGCTCTATAAAGTAGGTTTTTTTGTAAATTGATTGGTATGACATAAAAATATAATTTAATTTAGATAAAATTGTCATTTTTATTATATTAGCTTGACCCAGCCATGAGCAATTTATGTCTTTCCAATTAGTTAGATATGACTTTATTTGTGTGCACCCTTCTATTTTCTAAGGTGACTCCCAGCTTTGACATTCAATCAATGAATTCATATTCTGGGCTCTCTTTGGTTGTGAGATTCTAGTATGTTTAGTGCCAGGCAGGGGCCTTTGCCAGGGCCAGAAGGGTCAGGACTAGGCTGAAGCAGCCACCATCTGGCTGGCAGATTTCTAGACAGTCTTTTTGTCTTCCAAAATACATCACTCTTTCTAAGCAACAGCATCACGTAATGGAAAGAGCATAGGATACCTGAGTTTGGTAGCTTACTCCTATGTCTTTAGGGAAATCACTTTACCTCATGGGGCTTTCTGCAATCTCATCTTACAAAATGAAAAACCTCAATCAATTAACCAATTAACATTTATTGACCCTGAGTAAGTCATTTAACCCGGTGTGCCTCAGTTTCCTCACCTATAAAATGAGCTGGAGAAGGAAATGGCAAACCACTCCTGTATCTTTACCAAAAAAACCCCAAAGGGGTCCTGAAGATTTGAACACGACTAAAAAACAATTACCAAGTTCCTACAAGGTGCCAAGCTCTGTGTTAGGCACTAGGGATGCAAAAAGAAGCAGAAGACAGCCCCTGTCCTCGAGGAGCTTATTGTCTAACCAAGGAGACAACATGCCAACAAATACACACGGGACAAAGTGGGGAATGAATTAAGAGGGGCTGGAGAAGGCTTTCAGGAAAAGATGATACTCTCTGAAGCGCCTTTTCACGTGGTTATGCAGTATTTTCTGGTCCTTCCCAGCTCTGACATCGTTCTGAGGTTCTGGGGGTCTAGGCATCGGAGGGATCTCTGCTTGGTCCTATGCCATTGACCCTTTTTATGGATTACTTAGATAAAGCCACAGGTGGCCTGCTTGTCAGATCTGCAACTAGCACCAAGTGGGGCGGATACCAAACATACCAGATCTGATAGAGTCGGGATCCAAAACCCTGACAGGCAAGGCCAGGTATGGGCTCACATACGAAGTTCTATGCTTGGGTTTTAAAAATCAACTTAATTATGCTTCAGAAAGTGTAGGCTGGGGAGGGCATAATTGGACCGCTGACCTTCTGAAAAAAGATCTGGGGGTTTTAGTGAACAGCGAACTCAGCAATTTAATACCAGAATCAAAACATTGAATGTAACTTTAGGCTACGGTGAGAGCCCCATGTGTGCAGGGCGGTGTGTGATAGTCTGACTGCTGCACTTGGCTCTGGCCAGACCATGCCTGGAAGGCTCTGGTCAGTTCTAGATGCCAAATTTTAACAACACTGATAAGTTGGAGAGTGTCCAGAGGAGAATAACTGGGATGGTGAAGGACCCCACATCATGCCGTATGGGCAGGCTGGTTGGTTGGATGGATCAAAAGGGGCTGGGCAGGTTTAGCTTGGAGACTTAGAGGGGAACATCCTGCTTGCCTTTAAGTATTTACTTAAAGGGGCAGTTGGGAGGCCATCTCCTCTGGACGCAGATGGCTCCTGACAAGAGAGAGGGAGGCTGGTGACTTTGTGCAGCCCTCCCTGGCTTCAATCCAATTCAATGCAAGTCATGGCACCACCTCCCTGATGTCAAGGTCCTCTTCAAGAACAAGAGGCAAAAAACAACATAAAGGGGCAACTGCTTGACCCTAGAGGGCAAAACTAGGAACAATGAGTGGCAATCACCCACTCGAAAATTTAGGTTTGGAAATAATGAAAACCTCACTGACATCAGACTTGTCTCTGAGGAGCCCTCCCAGCAAAGGCTAGAATGCTATTTAATGGGCTTGTGAACTGGGGTTCTTGTGAAGGTGGGGGCTGCACTAGATGGTCTCTGAGGTCCCTCCAATTCTGAGATAATGGGATTCCAAATCTGATGTTTCATGTTCCAGCTCTCATGTTCTGTGTTCTAAGGACCCTCCCTCTAGCTCTGACATTTCATGTTCTAAGGACCCTCCTAGCTTGGAAGTTCCATATTCTAAGGTCCAGCTCTCATGTTCTTGTGTTCTAGGGACCCTTCTTTCAGCTCTGATATTCCATGTTCTAGGGACCTTCCTTCTGACTCTGACATTCCATGTTCTAGGGGCCCTCCTGGTTCTGATGTTCTGTGTTCTCAGGACCTTCCCAACTTTAACATTCTGTGTTCTAAGATCCTACATTGTCTGACATTCAGCATTCCAAGATCCTCCCCAAATCTGACAGGTTATGTCTTTTAAGTTCTGCCCAGCCCTGCCATTCTATGGGCTGTGCTCTGGGTATGGCTGGCAGCCCCCTTTCCAGGGCACCACGGGGGTTTGTTTTCCCGATGGCCCTTTTCCTCTCTACCTCTGCCAGGCCAATGAGCCCACCCTTCTGGTTCTAGGCACAGTTCTGGCTCCTTGCCCCTCCCTCCAGCATGACAGGCCCTGAACGAGGCTGTCAGGGCTTCAACAGCCAGAGCCCCCTTTCACAAAGAGCCTCTATTTACCTCACTCATCAGAGGCACTGGGAGGAGGGCTGAGCAGCTGCGATTAAATAGAATCATTCCAGTGACAGGCCCATTGTGGGCCATGGGAAAGCCTTTTAGGGCTGTCTCAGTGACAAAGAGGGGCAGGAACAGCCGAACAAATCCCCAGGCAAGAGAAATGACACGGTGATCATTGGATTGGTGCTAACAACTCAGTCCCAGCTTCCGCCTCCCCTCTCTTCCTGCTCAGGCTCTGTCTGAGGGCCGCTACCCCTCCCCATCCATCAATCACTCAACAGTTCTGTGGAGTGTGCCTGCCGTGGGCTTGGGCAGACTGTGGCCAGCTTGGGGGGAGGGAGCAGTCCCCTTGGATGGTCTCGCCTCCTCCTGCTCCCAAGTCTGGTTGGGGAGACAGGAAAAGGGACAAAAACAAGGATCAGGGAAAGGAGTGGGCTTCACAATCAGTGCTATTGGAGAGGGAGACCACCCTGAAAGGTTGGGAGGGAGGGTAGCCCAGGAGGCTTCCTGGAGGAGGTGAAGGAGTTAGGTTAGGTTACATGCTAGGCTGAAGGTCCAGGTACGCTTTGTCTCAGATGCTCCAGCCTCGGGATCTCAGAGCCAGGAGACAGAACAAAAAGCCAGTGTCACTAGATAGAGGTGGGGGTTTGGGGGTGTAGAGTATAAGAAGATTGGAAAGGTAGAACCTTAGAGGGAATCTCAGAGGTTACCAGGGTATCCATTGCAGGCCATTGCCTGACTGGGGACCATCTCCAGTCATCCTGATGTGTATCTGGCCACTGGACCCAGATGGCTCTGGAGGACAAAGTGAGGCTGGTGACTTTGAACAGCCCTCCCTCACTTAAATCCAATTCCCTTGCAAGTCATGGCATCACCTTCCTGAAGTCACGGTCCTCTTGGAGAAGGAAGGACAGACAAGAAACAATTGGCTGACCAGCAGTCTTCTTTAGAGTATCGAAGGCACATACATGGAGGTAGGAATTCTATTCCTGCCCCAGTCTTCCCCAGTTAGCCTGTGCTGGGGATGGGGAAAGGCCAATCCCATCTCTGGCCCACTGTCCCCTTGTCTTCCGTCCCTTCCTGACTCCAAAATGCTGTGGTCATAAGGGAAAGAGCACTAAAAATTTACTCATTTTCCCTGCCTGGAGGCAATTCCTAGCTTGGCAGCAAGTTTGTAGCCTGTATTTAAGGCGTTACTGAGAGAAATAAAAAGCAATCTCTTCCGCCAGGCTAACTCCCAAACATCTTTGTTTCCCGGCAGGGCTCTGGTGCAGGGTGGGGGAGGAAACTGTGTTTCAGGGATGACTGGGGCCACCACTGTGATAGATTCTGCTGCCAGGCTAGAAGCCTTTGAAAGATGGGACTGGCCCAGCAGGTGTGATTTAAGGGGAGCTGGGAAGGGTTTTGGTCCCTAAAAATAAACCAGAAATAAAAACAAAAGTTTACAAAGCATTACCTTCCCTACATCCTTGGGAGCAAGGCACTATGGGGATTGTTATTTCCATTTTGCAGATGAGGAAACAGAGACACAGAGAAAGGGAGGCGACTGATTCAAGGTCATGCTTCCAACAGTGCCTATAAGGTTGATCAGGTCTGTATCCCAAGGCCTGAAACTCCACAATTAGGGCTTCATTTCTTTGGCTTAAGACAGGTTCTCATTAAGGCAAAAACTCACTAGGGAAAGGTCCCTCTTTTGCTGTTCTCTGCCATTAGGACCTTCCATCAGTTATAAACAGGGAAGTTAAAGTCCCTGTACATGGAGAGCTTGGGTTAGGTTAGGTTAGGTTACATGCTAAGCTGAAGGTCCAGGGACACTTTGTCTCAGACAGAATGTCTTTTTAGAGGAAGAGCAAGGAAGCCAGTGTCACTGGATCGAGGTCGGACTACGGGGGTGTAAGGTATAAGAAGGCTGGAAAGGTAGAGATGGGACAAGTTTTGAAGGACCTTGAATGCCAAGCAGGATTTTGTATTTGATCCTGGGGTGATAGGGAGCCACTGAGAACTTATTGAGTAGAGGAGTGACATCATCAGCTGTGGTCCAAGAAAATCACTTTGGTGGATTGAGAATGGGTTGGAGATGGGGAAGAAAAGCATCAGGGGGGCCACCAACAGGCCATCACAGCAATGGAGGAGAGAGATAAGGACCTGCCCTGAGGTGGTGGTGGAATCAAAGGAGAGAAGGAGGCGTATTGGAGATGGACAGGCCTTAGCAACACACCGGGAGGACTTGGTTATGACGCCTAGATTGGGAGCCTGGGAGGATGGCAAGTGCTCTCAACAGTAACAGGGAAGTTTGGGGGTGGGGAGATTTGGGGCAGAAAGATAATGAGTTCACTTCTGGCCATGTTGAATTTAAGTTCGAGATGTCTAACAGGCATTTGGAGATATGAATCTGGGGGTCAACAGAGCAGTTAGGGCTAGGTAAGTAGCCCTATGTAAGGCTAGGATGAATAGGTAGCAAGGTGGCCCAGTGGATAGAGCACTGGGATTAGAGTCAGAAAGACCTGAGTTCAAATCTAGCCTCGGCCTTTTACTGGCTGTGGGATCCTGGGCAAGTCACTTGACCTCTGTTTACCTCATTTTTCTCAACTGTAAAATGGGGATGATAATGGTACCCACTCCCAGGGGGTTATGTTATGTTATGAGGATCAAATAAGATAATACTTGTAAAGAACTTAGTGGAGTGCCCCATACTTAGTAAATACTGATTCCCTTTTCCTTTCCCTTTCTCCTTCCCATATAAGTAGTTATAAGAGACTCAGCATAGAAATAAGCATTGAATCGAGCTGATGAGATCGCCAATGAAGGAGAATAGAGGGAGAAGAGAGGAGGGCACAGGACAGAGCCCTGGGAGCATCTAGGGCCAGAGGGCATGATCTGGATGAGAATCTAGCAAAGGAGACAGAGGAGGAACATTCAGAGAGGTAGGAGAGGATCCAGGAGACAGAGGGGCATCCTGAAAGCAGAAGAGAGGTCAGGGAGGGGAGGGTCGACAGAGGTCAGGAAGGCGGGGGATGGAAGGCAGGCGGATTGGACTCTTGGAAGAGCCATTCAATTGAATAATGAGGAGGGAAGGTGGAGCACAGATGCAGCGGTGGGAGGGGGCATGTTGTATACTGGGAACAAGTGTGGCTGGGGCCTCTGAATGTGGGAAAGCCAGGACTCAAACACCGGTTTTCCAGGCCTTTACCCATGTGCTGTAGGAAGCCCCAGAGAGATGCCAGGCTGTCTCAGTACGGACTATATTGAGTCTCTCTGGGTAGGGGGGGTGGGGCCCACGAGGGTGAGTGGTTGCCCTCTGGGGCCAGATCTGTTTTGTGTGGCAGAGTTGGAATGGAGCAGGAGAGTCCACCTCCCCTCAAACTACAGAGCAAATCAAGTCTCTGAACCCAAGGAATATAGTGTAAAGAGAGTTGTTACTATGTGTTTTCAGTAGTGTCTGACTCTTCCTGACCCCATTTGGAGTTTTTTGGGCAAAAATATAATTTCCTTCTCTGGTTCATTTTACAAATGAGGAAACTGAGGCAAACAGGGTTAAGTGACTTGCCCAGGGTCACATAGCTAGTAAGTGTCTTAGGCCAGATTTGAACTCAGGGAAACAAGTCTTCCTGACTTCAGGCCCAGTGCTCTGTGCACTATGGCACCACCTAGCTGGCCAGTATAGGCAATTCCTGCCTATTGTTCCAAGATTATCCGACATTATATATAATAATAATAATAAATATATCATATACAATTAATTAGATATAATAGATATAATAATAATAAATATATTATATACAATTAATTATATATAATAGATATAATGGATATATCTATTATATATACATATATACACACACACATCCCATTCCCCCATGCCCTTCCATGCACTAGAGGCTCCTGCTGACCCAGTGGCCAGCACAGGCCATGACCTCTCCCACCTTATGCTTGCAGTCAGACCCCACTGGGGCACTCTTCCTTGCCACAGCCCTGTGAGGGAGATAGGATACCACTTATCACCCCCATTTTAGCAATGAGAAAACTGGGGCCCAAGATGGGAAGTGACTTGCCCAGGGTAATGGACGATAACAGTAAGTGCAGAAGCCAGGATTCACACTCAGGCCTCATGACTCCAAGTCCAAGGATGGCTGAAGTCTAGAGCAAAACAAATAAACAAATGAAAGCGTCTTCCCAGAATTGCTTTTCCGGCCTGCCCTGTGGGCAGCTGCTCCAGTCCCTGCTCTGATTTCTCTAACAAATCTCATTTCTGCCGAGCCACCAGGCCGCCACTGTGAGAAGTTTATTCTTGTAACTGCTTTGTTTCTGGGTCACACCACTTTGCTTGCAAGGACTTTGATGGGCTCCAACTTGGAGGAGGAGAGCAGGCTGCTGGAAGCTGATTATCTCTGTCAGGGAGTCAGAGCAGGAATGGGGGGAGTGCTTCCCTCCTCAGCCCATAGGCCCCCAGCCCCTTCCTCTCGAGGGGCTGCTTTCAGAATGTGCTCAAGCTGCTTTTTTTTTTTTTTTTAGAAGGGAAGGCCATGAAGGAGGCCTCTCTGAAAGGCAGCTGCTGATTCCTTATTCCTGGAGGGAAAAGGACTTAACTCTGTTGCCATAGCCCTGATTAGTAAAGATGTTGGAAAGGGCTGGACTGGGCTGGCCAAGAAGAAAAAGAATGTCAGCGCTGTGGGAGACGCAGTGGCAGAGCTGGGAGGGCCCTTAAAATGTAGAATGTCAGAGCTGGGAGCGACCTCTGAACATAGGATGTCAGAGGTGAGAGGGCCCTTAGAACACAGGATGTCAGAGCTGGGAAGGCCCTTAGAACCCAGATTATCAGAGCTGGGAGGGCCCTTAGAACATAGGATGTCAGGGCTGGGAGGGCCTTTAGAACACAGAATGTCAGAGGTGAGAGGGCCCTTAGAACACAGGATGTCAGGGCTGGGAGGGCCCTTAGAATCCAGAATACTGGAGCTGGGAGGACCCTTAGAAGCCAGTGTTAGAGCTGGGAGGGCC
>NW_027185782.1:989925-993625 GCF_028583685.1 Petaurus breviceps papuanus | reverse complement strand
CATAGAACCAGAATATTGGAGCTGGGAGGACCCTTAGAAGCCAGTGTCAGAGCTGGGAGGGTATTTAAAATGTGGAATGTCAGAGCAGGGAGGGATCTTGGGACCTAGAATGTTAGAACTAGGAGGGCCCTTAAAACAAAAAGCATATTTGGAGGTAACCTAAGAATATTCAGACTGAGGACCATAAAACCTAGAACCTATCATGTCAGACAGGCCTGCAAGGGCCCTTAGAAGCCAGGGTGTTAAAGTTGTGAGAGCCCTTAAAAGGTGGGATGTCGGGGCTAGGAGGGACCTCAGAACATAGAATGTCAGAGGTGGGAGGGACTTTAGAACACTGAATAACAGAGCTGGGAGGGCCCTTAGAACATGAAATATCAGAACACAGAATATCAGCTGGTAGAGGCCTTAGAACACACAGTATCAGATCTGAGAGGGATGTGCGGATACAGAATACAAGATCTGGGAAGAACCTTGTAACATAGAGCATCAGACCTAGAAGGGACCTTAGAACATAGAATGTCAGATCTGGGAAGGACCTTAGAACATGGAATGGCAGACCTGCAAAGGACCTTAGAACATAGACCATCAGCAAAGGATCCTAGAACATAGACCATCAGACCTGGAAAGAACCCTAGAACATAGAACATTAAATCTGGAAAGGACCTCAGAACACAGAATGTCAGAGCAGGGAGGGATCTTGGAACCTAGAATGATAGAACTGGGAGGGTCCTTAAAACAACAAGCATGTTTAGAGGTAGCCTAAAAATATTCAGGCTGAGAAGGCCCTTAAAGTCTAGAACCCATCATGTCATACAGATCTGGTAAAGGCCATTGACTGGAAGGGTCTGTGCCCAGCAGCCAACAGCATGTTTGCTGACTAATCGAATGGTTTCATGTTGGAGGTGACAAAGAACGTCCCTCTGATTCCAGGAGAGCAAACGACTAAGTGGAAGTCCACTGGGAGCAGAGCCCAGCAAGGCTGGCAATTAGAAACGGGCAAACTTATTAGGAGAAATTGATTTTTAAATTAGTGGGTTTGCAGGATGTCTCGATTTCCCCCCTGGTAACTGATGAGAGTGTGGGGGAGAAGCAAACCAACCACTCCAGGGGCTATGAGTCCAGACCCACCTCCTTTGGGTCCTGGGAGAGAGGGGATAAGGACCTGCAAGAGAGAAAGCAAGATCCAAGGGGCAGAAGCAGCCCAGAGCTCCCCAGGAGGGGAAGCCATAGAGAAAAAGGGCTTTCAGCCTTCAGAAGTGCATCATTCAGAGTGTTAGAGCTGGAGGCAAATTTAGGAATCCTCACTTATCAGAGGTGGAAACTGAGGCCAGGACTGAGAGACAGACCGAGTTCTGATGAAGACAGACTGTGACTGCCCTAAGAGCTCCACACAGAAGCCACAGTCAGACAGAAACATCCAGCCCAACCTCCTTCATCAGTGGGAGTGTTCCTTTGATACTCTTCCTCTCCCAGTTTGCTGGATAGTGGACCCCCATTGCTTAAGGATGAACTGCTCCCATCTACCTCAGCCCTAGAGCTCCAGGGTCCCACCCCAGATTTGCCCACCTTCTTCCATGCCCTTTAAATTATAGAAATCCCATTGTGAAATTTTAAAGCTTCCCTTCAGGTTAGACCGCTTTCCCTCAGGTTCCATCTGTCTTCTGGCACTCATTGGGACCTGGTTGTGCCTTTTCTCCCAGCTCCCCCTTCAGCTCCTGGCTCTGGGGTGGTGGTGGTGGTGGCAGCATCAGAATTCTTGTACCTGATCCATTTCCGGACTCTCCAGTTCTTGCCATCATTCAGCCAACTCTAACCAAGCTTCCCCATCCAATCCACATGCTGATGATGAAGACTCAGGACATTCTATTTTTTTCCTCAGATTTGAGTGTATGACTCAGTCTTTTCCTCCATGCTCAGCCCTTACCACCTCATCCTTCATCACCACACACCTCACCATCCATGGTGTTCAGGGAAATGCCTTAACCTTCAAATTATGCAGTCTACTCCATTCCCATGATTCCAATCCACATCAGCTACACACAGGGATGGTCCCACCATTAATTTTGCCACCACCTGCAAGGGTTTCATTTTTCTTAATGAAAAACGCTGAAATTCCTTTATCTTATCACAACCTTTCCTCCCAGACCTATTTGTCCTTGCCTGACCACTAATCCCTCCACCCTCAGGACTTTCCTAGGCCATGACCTTTTTTATTTCCTTAATTTCAACCCCTTAATTAAACATTATCTTCTTCTCTCAAATCCCTGGCTTCCTTTTCCTATTGCTTCTCATGCCTTGCCAAATGCCAGCCCTGGTCTACTGTCCGTTCCTACTTACATGCTGCTGAACAAAGCTGAAATCAGTCATACAACAGTGCTGACTGGGTCCACTTCAAATTGATGGTATCTATTCTCGACTAGGCCTCCTTGAAGCAAAGCAGTCTTTTCCCTTTTCCCCATTTGATTCCCTGTTCCACTCACTACGGCAGCTGTTCCAAGCCTCCTCATCCCTTTGAGCCTCCTCCCCTCTCAGATAAGGACCTCACTTCATACTTTACAGAGAAGATCAAGGCTATTCACCACAAGCTCCCTCTTTTCCCCTTCTCCCAATCTCACAACCCCTTGACATCCCACACTATTTCTTTATTTACTCTAGTCTCTGAGGGAAAAAGGGACTTTCTCCTCCTTCCTCTACTGATGCTTTTAACCCCATCCCTACTTGTCTTCTCCAACAAATTGCACCTCAATTATCCGTTCTCCCACTCGAATCTTCAATCTCTCCCTATCTGCTGGTCCTTACCCTATAGCCCCCAAACACACCCTAATTTCCTCTATCCTGAATAGACCTTCACTGGACCACTGCCCACCCCATTGGCTTTCATCTTACCTCTCTCATTCCCTTCCTAACCACATTACCTGAAATTATGTATGTGGCACACATACATAATCCCTGACAGGGGAAGCGGTGGCAGGTGAAATGCTTGATAGGGATAGATAGGGTCATTGTAGGGACTTCCAACCTAACCCTGCATTTCACAAATGAAGAACCCAAGGCCCAGTGGACTGACTTGCCTGGAGTCCATAGCTATTGTGGCAGAGCCGAGACCAGTTCTGTGAGTGTGGATTCAGTCAAAGGGCCACATTTGAGGACCTAGGGGGCCACATGTGGCCTCAAGGCTGCAGGTTCCCCACCCCGGATTGGTGTAGTTCTTTTCTGTTCTCTCATCTCACTTCTCTTTCTCTTACCCAGAGCCCAATAACAGGGTCTTATCTTGTCTTTTCTTTACAGTCTTTTTTTTTTCCAAAATCTACCCTCCTAGGTTAGACTTTCTTTTGCTCAAAATTAATACTTCACTTAATTTGTCCCCTTTTTGTATCCCCCCTTTTCCATTTCCCATATCTCTCCTGTTTTCCTTCTTAGTAAAATGTATTTCTATACCCAACTGTGTGTGTATTCTTAGAGACTGCCACCTCTGATGTTTCCTACCTGTATGACTTTGGGCAAGTCACTTAACATTTCCCAGACTCATTTTCCTCATCTGTAAAATGAAGGGGTTGGACTAGATGGTTTCTGAGGTCCCTTCCAGCTCTAGTGCTATGATCCTATAATATTATAGAAGAAGAAGGAGGAGGAGAAGAAGAGGAAGAAGAAGAAGAAGAAGAAGAAGAAGAAGAAGAAGAAGAAGAAGAAGAAGAAGAAG
>NW_027185782.1:982217-984925 GCF_028583685.1 Petaurus breviceps papuanus | reverse complement strand
GAGGAGGAGGAGGAGGAGAAGGAGGAGAAGGAGGAGGAGGAGAAGAAGAAGGAGGAAGAGGAGGAGGAGAACTGAGGGCAACAGTGGGAATACAATAAAAGAAAGGCAGTCTCTGCCTTCTCTCCAGGAGCTTAAAGACCACACATAAAAGGAAGTCAAAGATGGATCAGAGGAGAGAGAGGGACCTGCCTGGGAGCATGGAGGAGAAAGTCCAGAGAGTCAGGAAAGAAGGCAATGGAGAAATGAAGTCAGGACTGACCAGGGCATTGCTTAAGTTAAAGGTTGTGGGAGGAACGGAGCAATGGGAGGAAGCGGCCACTAGGGCAGGAGGGGGTGGGTGGGGCAGGGTGGCTTTCACTTCCCACGGGGCTGCATGAATTCCTTTGCATTCCTCCTTGGGCTCCCATAAGGTCCTGTGGCCGTCGGTGCTCACACCTCATCAGTACCTTTGGTCTTCCCTTCATTTCCCACCTAAGTGCACCCCTTTGGACATCATCACGCCTCTTTGTGGGATACATTCCCCCCTTCTTCCCACTCCACCCCCATTTTCAGCTTCCTTTTTTTCTTCCCCTATTAGATTGTAAGCCACTTGAGGGCAAGGGTTTACTTTCTTCTTTTAGTATTTGTATCCTAAGTGCTTAGGACATTTTGTTGTTGATGTTGTTGAGTCCTTTCAGTCGTGTCCAATTCTCCATGACCCCATCTGGGGTTTTCTTGGCAAAGACAGTGGTCTGCCATTTCCTTCTCCAGCTCATTTTACAGATGAAGATATTGAGGCCAACAGGGTTAAGTGACTTGCTCAGGGTCACACAGCTAGTATTTGTCTAAGACTGTATGTGAACTCAGGAAGGTGAGTCTTCCTGACTTTCAGCCCAGTGCTCTATCCACTGTGCCGTCTAGCTGCCCTTGGCACATAGTAGGTACTATGTCAAAGATTTATTGACTATCAGGGTGAAGAGGCCTCAGGATTTATAGACAAGACTTCAGTTTGAATCCTGGTTCTGTCACTACCCCTTTTGAACCTCAGTTTCCTAATCTTTAAAATGGAGATAATAATCCTTGGACTATTTCTCTCCTAGAGCTATTAAGTGGCTCAAGAGCTTGGAAAAACTTTGTTTTCCAAGTTGAACTACATCTTTAAAAGTGAACTAAAAGGAAGGACAGTGGAGCTAGGGGGAACAGTGGATAGAGCCTTGGGCTTGGAATCAGGAAGACCTGAGTTCAAATCCAACCTCAGACATTTACTAGCTGGGTGACCTGGCTAAGTCACTTAACCCTGTTGGCATCAATTTCCTCATCTGTAAAATGAACTGCAGAAACAAATGGCAAACCACTCCAGTATCTTTGCCAAGAAAACCTCAAACGGGGTTACAGAGAGTCAGAGACAACTGAACAATCACAACATTAGGAGGCACAGAAAGTCCATCCAATTTTCTTGGTTCCTTTTTTCATTGCCTGGAAAGATGAAAAGTCTGGAAACCTTGCAGCATTCTCAGCTGTGCCCCTGCAGTCCCTGGGGACGATGAGCTGCTCCACAGGCCAGTAGATAGCTAGATTCTAGAATTTAGAGCTGTGGAGGCCATCTAGTGAAATCCCTTTATTTGACAGGTTTTCCCAGCATCTCACAGGGAGGAGAAGAGACCAGATTCAAAGCCAGGGTGCTCTTTGCAGTGGCTCCACTCTGCCAGGAGCTGGATCTCCAGATCTCCGGATCTTGGGTTCCGAGGGCCCTGGGCGATGGGAGTGGGAGGGCTGGGGGGTGCCCAGCTTGGGCCTGGGAGTTGAGCAGAGCTGATGGATGGCTCAACAGCATTCCTTCTGCTCAGTGAAGGTTCTGAGGAACTCACACCAGCACAAACCTAAGTGTAAGGGCGCACGGCAGACAAAGAGCCGCCAAGATCTGATAATAGAATCTGTTTGGAACAGCTGTCTGGTGACAAGTATAATAAAGTGTATTAATGGGGCCATTATTATTCCCTAATTAAAAGCTAATAACGAAGAGTTAATTGCCTTTAAAAGATGAAGCACAGCAATGGAAAGGATTTATCTCTGTTTTTCTTTGCTTCCCTGGCTGGGCTGATATTTCCAAACTAATTAATTGAATCAAATCTTACAGAAAACGAATAATCTCCCTGGGCCAGTCCAAGCAATTGAGTTAAGAAGCGTTTGTTGAGTTGGAGGGATTTGGGAGAACCTCTTCAGTGCTACTCATTGTCACCAGACAGTGGGTGAGTCCTTCTGTGCCCGGGTGTGGATGTGTGAGCGGGTCTGTGAAAGGGAGATTCAGGTTCAAAAAATAATAGCTAACTTTAAGGTTTGCAAAACACTCTCTACATATTACTATCTCATTTGAATCTCACAACTGCCCCGTGCAGGGAGGTGCTGTTATCACCCCCATTGTAAAGGTGGGAAAGCTGAGGCTGGGACAAGCTTAAATGAACGTTGCCCAGGGTCATGTAGCTTGGAGGCTTCTGAAGCAGGATTTGGACTCAGATTTTCCTGACTCCAGGTTCAACATTCTGCCCACTGTGCCATAGAAAGTGGTAGACCTTGAAGTATAGGGCTTAGGGTCTTGGGTTAGGGAGAAGAGCTGACCTAGCAGCCCCTTGCCAATACAGATCTTCTTTGGGTGGGTCTCCTGCCTAGGTGTGGTTCTTCATGCCAACCACCCATCCAGTACTAGGTGCCCCTTTGATGCTCTTCTATCA
>NW_027185782.1:982053-982207 GCF_028583685.1 Petaurus breviceps papuanus | reverse complement strand
GGTGCCCCTTTGATGCTCTTCTATCATCTGGGTATTCTTGGTACCAATCACCCATCTAGTACTAGGTGCCCCTTTGATGCTCTTCTATCATCTGGGTATTCTTGGTGCCAACCACCCATCCAGTACTAGGTGCCCCTTTGATGCTCTTCTATCA
>NW_027185782.1:981788-982043 GCF_028583685.1 Petaurus breviceps papuanus | reverse complement strand
TTGATGCTCTTCTATCATCTGGGTATTCTTGGTACCAACCACCCATCTAGTACTAGGTGCCCCTTTGATGCTCTTCTATCATCTGGGTATTCTTGGTACCAACCACCCATCTAGTACTAGGTGCCCCTTTGATGCTCTTCTATCATCTGGGTATTCTTGGTACCAATCACCCATCCAGTACTAGGTGCCCCTTTGATGCTCTTCTATCCATCTGGGTATTCTTGGTGCCAATCACCCATCCAGTACTAGGTGCCC
>NW_027185782.1:979974-981778 GCF_028583685.1 Petaurus breviceps papuanus | reverse complement strand
TGCTCTTCTATCATCTGGGTATTCTTGGTGCCAATCACCCATCCAGTGCCCCTATGGACTTTTTTCTGCTCATCTAGGTGTTCTTGATGCCAAGAACCCATAGAGGTTTTCTTTTGGGTGTCAAACACCCATCCAGCTGGTCTTGATACTAGCTGCACATACTTTTTGGTGCCAGCCACCTATCTAGGCATTCTTGGTACCAAATGTCTATCTGGTTATTAATCCTGGTCTTCCATTCACCTGTTCTTGGCTTTGTTTCCATATTCTGGTGGATTCATTTTTAGCTTTTGTTGACACTTTTTTGGCCAGGGTGAAATAGCCCAATGCCGCCTTGTTCCTAGAGGTTGGAGATGTGGGCCAGACTTTCCTGTGGTTGGTGGGGAGATGGATAGTAAAGTACTTTATAGGTCTTGTCTTGCTAATTCGTGGATGAATTCATCACTATCTCATCATTTATTTAATCGGTCTTCCTCTGACCTCCCCTGTGTGCACAGACCTGGGCTCTATTCTATCATCATAGGATTTAGAGTTTCAAGAGGATTTAGGCCAGCTCCCTCATTTTTCAGGTAGGGAAACAGGCCCAGAAAAAGGAAGGGACTTGTCTGGTGTTACAGATATTTGAACTGCAAACCAAGTGCTCTTGCCATCCTATGGTGAAGCACTGTGGGACAGACCTGGGCTCCTCTATGCCTTCGGGCCATTCCTGGACTCACATACAGAACCAGCCTCATATGGAGGGAGCTAGAAACGGGGCTGGTCCATCCTGCAGGAGTTAGGGGACAAAGATCCTTCCCTCTTCTGGCTGGCAGGGCCAGGAGGTTCAGGAATGAGCTTGGTTCCTGCTTGGATGCTGGAAGCAGCACAGGGCATGTGGGAGAAGACAAGGCTGGAGAAGCACAGCAGACAAGCCTGGAGTGGGGAGACTTCAAACACCTGTCTGTGGAGTCTGACCTCCAGGGTGGAGAATGGTAAGGCAGTCAAAGGGAGGGGCCAACTAGGGTGTCTCTGAGGGCTGAGGTGATGACTAAGTCCCATGCTGTATAGTAGAAAGAGCACCAGATCTGATGCCAGAGGTTTACATCGACTACTTGTTTCCTGAGTGACCTGAGGCCAATCATTTCCTTTCTCTAGGACTCATTTTGCTGGTCTGTAAAATTGGAAGGGCTACCTCTAAGATTCCTTCCAGCTCTAAAGCCTATGATCATGTAGGTTCTTGGCAATTAGGTGGCTCAGTGGATAGAGTGTTTGACTTGGAGTCAGGAAGACCTGAGTTCAAATCTGGCCTCTGACATACACTAGCTGTGTGACCCTGGGAAAGTCATTTAACTTCTGTCTGTCTCAGTTTCTTCAACTGTAAAATGGGGGTAATAATAGTGCCCAGGGTTGTTGTGAAGACCAAATGGGATAATTTTTACAAAGTGTCTGGCACGTAGAAGGTGCTTAATAAATATTTGCTTTCTTCCTTGGTTCTGGCATCTGCTGCTCTAGGTCCTTAGAGTAGGGAACTCAGCTGGGGGCTGGAGGTGAAAGAATGGGAAGGAGAAGATGGAGTGGAACTAAGCCCTCATTGCCTCCTAGGGAAAAGGGGTTGGGGAGAGAGGTGAGGAATTTAAGGGCTCAGGAGGATGCTTTGGATTGTCTCCAGATTTCATGCCAGCTCCTGGTGCCAGCTGCTGTGTGCCTTTGGGCACCTCTCATCTTCCCTCTGTGCCTCAGAAGTCTAGGCTCTGCATCAGCTTGGGCAAGTCTCTTCCCCTCTTGGTGTTTCAACTTCCCATTTATACGGTTCCTTTCCAACTATGAC
>NW_027185782.1:933008-979964 GCF_028583685.1 Petaurus breviceps papuanus | reverse complement strand
GTGTTCTAAGGGCCCCCCAGCTCTGACACCCTGTGTTCTAAGGGCCCTCCAGCTCTGAAACCCTGTGTTCTAAGGGTCCCCCCCCAGCTCTGACATCCTGTGTTCTAAGGGCTCTCCCAGCTCTGACATCCTGTGTTCTAAGACAAAGGTGTCAAACACTCATTCCACAGGTAGTAACAGTCTCTACTGCAGTCTGAACTAGGTTAAAATGTAATTGGGAAAGATTTAGCAAATAAATAGAAATGCAGTAAAACACTGATAATGTTAAGATGTGGTTTTCTAAGTCACTCTGTGCCCCTCAGGGCTCACAGCTGCAGGAGCTGTCCAGCTTCAACATCATATCATCAATATTACTCTCATTTCTGACGGTGAATGTTCTAAGGGCCTCTCCCGCTGGGACAGTCTGTGTTCTAAGAGCACCTCTTGTGTTCTGTGTTGCAACAGTAAGTTGGCTGGTAAGTGAGGCCTTTGAGGTGGGCATGGGGTGGAATTTCTCCCTCTGTTTCAGGAGTAGAATGGGTAGAGAAGGGTGTTCTTCACAGGAGGGCAGCACCAGGAGCCTGGCATTCTCAACTCCTATTTCCATCCTGTTCTCCTGCTTATTACCCTCCAATGCTCCCAGCTGTCTAGAGGCATTGTCCCCAGCCTAGCATTCAAGGCCCTTCACATATTGGCTATGCCCTTCCACTTTCTAGCTTAATGCCCCCTGTGAGCTACCTACCTCCTGGGTTTCAGCCAAGCAAAGTCTCCAGGTACCTGGGACCCAGGAAGGTCTATTTCCCTCCAACTTTCCCAGACTCCATTCTAGCCCTCATGCCTCTGGGTTTTGGGTCCCTCCCTGCTGCTTTCCTGTAGGGTTCTCCAATGAACTGAGACCTTTCTCTGGCCTCCCCCCACCCACATCCCCCACCGTGCCTGGCAGCTCCATTTGAAAAATAACATACACAGCCCCTGAGCATTCTTTATGGGGAGAAGATGAAGCTAGCTGCCTGAAGACATTCCCCTTCAGATTTTGACTTAAATCAAAAACTTTGGCGGGTAATGAGGCGTGAAACACATTGTCAAGAACTGCTCAGTTGGGATACTTTATCTAGTTGCCAAAAGCTGCTTGAAGGCTTAAGGCCACTTTGAGAATCTTCCTGCTCCTTTCCTTCACGGACCCCCACTGTCCCTTGAACCCCACCTCCCCTAAGAAGGCCCCTTGGATCATTCCAGTAGTCCACAGGCATTCCCCCTTGCAAGACAGAGAAGGAAAATTATTAGAATAGCTAACATTTATATAGGGTTTACTATATGCCAGGCACTGTGCTAAATGCTTTACAATCATTCTCTCATTTTATCCTCATAACAACCCTGGGAAGAGGTGCTATTATTATCCCCATCTTACAGATGAGGAAACTGAGGCAAACAGAGGTTAAATGGTTTGCCCAGGGTCACAGTAAGTGTCTGAGGCTGTATTTGAACTTAGGTCCAGGGCCAGCGCTCTGTCCATTTTACCATCCAGCTGGCAGAGCTATAGAAGGACGGGAAAGTAACATGGTGCTAACTTGAGAATGGCCTTGAATGCCAGGTAAAGGTGTCTCAACTTTATTTGGGAGGTACTGAAGATTTCTGAGTGGAAGAAGGATAGAATCAGGTCTGTGAGTAAGGAGTGGGGAGAGAAGGAATGTGGGGAGCATTGGGGAGCTATTGCAGTGGTCTAGGGGGTAACTCCCTTAACGGGAACAGGGGAGTTATCCCAAAGAATGATAGGGAAGGAGGCTTAGATTAGTTCTGCTTTGCCCTTGCAAGTAGAACTGGGCACAGTAGGTGCAGGTTGCCTACAGGTAAATTTGGGGAAGTCAATGGCATTTTCTATTTTCATGCTCCTTGGCCTCTGTGCCGGGTCTGGTGCTGTTGACAATTTCCTCCTGCATGCATTCTTCTGTTGACTCACCCTAGTCCTCCCCCCACCTGTCTGACTGCTCCTCTTCTGTCCCACTTTCCAGATCCTCTACCATCTCCAGTCCCTGTTGGCGTGAGTGTCCTTCTCTGGGCTCTGTCCTGGGCTCTCTCCTCTCCTTCTCCTTTGCTTTCTTGGTGACTACATCAGCTCCCAAGGGGTCAATGATCATCTGTACTCAGTTACATGATGGATCTATAGATCCAGACTTCATTTCCTTCCTGAGCTCCTGGCCTGTCTTGATCACTGACTGGACACCCGCCTGGAGATCCTGTCAACACCTCAAGCTCCTCATATTCCAGGTGGATGGGCCTCCTCATTATTCCACGGCTAAATCCACCTTCCCTCCAGACTTCCCTACCTCTGCTGAGAGTCACCCAGTTTCACCAACTCACAGCCATCCTTGATGCTTCCCTCACCTTTGCCCCCAGCACCCAATCAGTTGCCAAGTCCTACCAGTTCTTCCTCTTGTATCCATGGCCTTTCTTCCACTAACACAGTCACAATCTTCACTCAGGTGTTTGTCACCTCTAACCTGGAATATTGTAATAGCATTCAAATTGGCCTCCTGTCTCCAATCCATCATTCACTCAGTTGCCAAAATAATTTACTTAAGGCTGATGGTGCTCAAAAACCATCAATGGCTCCCTATTGTCTACAGGATAAATTAAAGAGCCCTCAGCTTGGCATTTAAGGCCCTCTACAGTTGGCATCCCCTTATCTTTCCAGGCTTTTCTCACATTATTCCCTTCAATATATTCCTTGTTTCAGAGAGACTGAGTTTTTTAAAAAAAATTAACCAAGATTATATTGTTTCTTGTTCGGTGGTTAGTATATAAGTAAGGGAGGGGAAGGAAAGAAGCATTTAATAAGTGCCTACTATGTGCTAAGGGCTTTACAAATTTTATAACATTTCATCTTCATAATAACCCTGGGAGGTAGGTGCTATTATTATCCCCATTTTACATTTAAGGAAACTGAGGCAAACAGAGGCCAAATGACTTACCCAGGGTCACACAGCTAGTGAGTATCTGAGGCTGGATTTGAACTCAGGTCTTCCTGACTTCAGGCCCAGTATTTCACCCACTGTGCCACCCACTGCCTCTTACTATGAACAAGTGGAATATTGTTGAAATGCGAGTGTTAAAAAGAGCCAATATTGCAAATGTGGACAAGCTGTTTGGCTTCCTACAAAGTCCCACTAATTCTCCGTTTAATGAAATCATGCTCACTTCACATCTGATGGATAATATTTTCCAAGATGTTCACATCACATTAACAAAGTTATCCCTGTGAGGGGAGTTCCCTGATCACTTTTGACTCTCTACACTTTTGTCTCTATAGAGGAGGTCTATTGGCCCCTTGTTGCATGCGGAAGACAGCTCCCGAACAAGTCTGGAGCTGCCGCTAAGATTATTTGATTGGCTGGAGCTCTTGGGACAATGCATTCTTAGGGGAGCAGTCACCCTTGGTGCTAGCCCAGAAGGGTAAACTGACCAAGAGAAGGTCATCTTTATATTCCCTCACTTTTTTCCCCTTTGGAAGGATGGGCCAGAGCAGAACAGGACAAAACAGCAAAGTGGGGCTAAGCTCTTGGCAGGGAAGCAGTTAAAAGCAGGAGGCAAGATGTCGGTCCCCCATCACCTATCTAGAAACCTGTAGGGGCTGCCTTGAGATGGAAGCTCACGGAAGCTGCGGGTGCTGACTCATCAAGGGCTGAGAGAAGAGCTCATGGGGGGGGGGGGGGGTTTGTTGGACCAAGGGAGGGCAGCATCTGAAGGTATCAAAAGTCCTTGCAGAAACATACCCTTGTTCACACTGCCCAAGAAAAAAGTTCATGGGTAATGTCAGTTCTTGAACCCCTGCCTCACTGGAGGATGGGAGATCCTCCAGGCAGTGAGATGCCAAAATCTAGCTTCTTGACCAGAGAAGAGAAATTTCTTGGGCAGCGCTAGCCTTGGGAGTTACCCTGAGTTCAAAAGTTCAGGGACCCATCCTGGAGAGAGAAAGGGAGTTCCTGAGTGGAGAGCAAGGGTCTGAATCTTGCTACCACACCCTCCACTGTTACTGGGAGCTATGATGGAAAGGGGAGGGTGGGAAGGATCACCTTTGCAGCAGCTCCAAAGTATATTTATCATCTTGGGGACTGTAAACCACTAGGTGTCACTGTCAGTCTTGGAAGATCTGTGAAGGACCCTGTCAAGAGAGATAGATTTCATTAGAATGTTGGAGTTTGACCTTGCCAGCAACTCTGGGTTTATTTGAAGAGTCCAAACCAGGGATGTGCTGGTAAATATTTAACAATCAGCTCTGGGTGTCTGCAATGTATGCATGACACGGTTTTAAGTTTAATCTTCATCATTAACATTTTCTCTATCACTTTCTTGAGTCCAGACAATCAAGAAAATGGCAAATCAAGTCCTAATTTATAGTGTCTGTCTATTTCCAAGGCGTAAGTGTTAATACTGAAAATTTAACAATCAGCTTTGTTGAGTTGGTACAAGTTGGCTCCAGCATACCATACATCCAAACCATAGGGTGTTGATGAGTCAAGAGGACCCTACAACCTCCAGTAGTATCCACCATAGAGGGAAGAGAATTGTGCTAAATGCTTGATGTATTTTCTAGAACTACAGGCTTGACCCCATAAATAGTTCTGCATCTCTACCCAATGTGCATTTGTTACCCTGTATGCTTGTATAGGAACTAAGTACCCTATTATACATATTTATGGAAATTCAGGCATACGCTGTCTACGTAAGCTATATTTGGAGATTTTCCAGAGGAGACTTTGAATGAGGGCAATAAAGAGTTAAAAGGAAGACACCATCTCCCCCAAGATCAGAACTGGTCCAGATGAGACCAGAGCTTGGCGGGGGAGTGGGGAGGGAGTATCCTAAACCATGAGCTATAGTGGAAAAAACCAAAAACTGTACAGCTGCCATCACAAGATGACAAAGGGAGTTCCACCATGGGGGCATGGTTTGATTTAGGAAATGATTGTACCAAAAGATAAAATGGAGACCAAAGATAGGTAATTAAAGCATTTAGACATTAAAATGCTTGGTCGTGACTCTAAATTGTGAACTGTGTTATGCTTCATTTAGTATAATATAAAAACTGCCCGGAGAATGTTACGTCTGCTCCGCACCAGGAAGCTGGTGACTCCTTTAGTCAACACGTCATTAATTTTGGGCTGTACAGAAAAATAAACAACCTTTACCTGATTTCAACTCCAAAAAATGCTGAAATAAACAGGCTTTTTAAAGTGGGGGGAGGTGGGTTCTTCTCCTTTTTCCAAGGTGTGTCTCTAGAGCTGCTACTAATCTTACACTTACAAAAGGGTTGATAAAGATATTCCTCCTGAGGGCATGAGAAGGGAGATCCCAGGGAAGCTTGATAAAAGAAATTGGTGGAAGACATGTTTCTTTCTCTGCTGCTGAAGCAGGGCCTAGGTCCTCCTCATTTTTTCATTTCTCCATTTCCTTCAGTCACATTTGACCAAGTTTTCTGCTCGGTCAGTTTTTCCTGTTTCTTTTCTTTTTGTATCCTTTTGCTGGGTACATAGGCTTCTCCTCCCCTGTTGCCTTTCTTTGGTTTAGGGTCAGTTTTTGCAGAGACTCAGGCTGCCCTTCCACTGCCTTTCCATTTGCCCAAGTTCCCTTATTGGTTCTTTCCTTATTTTCTCTTGGATAGAATGAATCTAGGGGGCAGCTGGGTGGCACAGTGGATAGATTGCCAAGCTTATTCAGAAAGACTAAGTTCAAATCTGGCCTCAAATACTAACTAGCTGTGTGACCTTGGGCAAGTCACTTAATCCTGTTGGCTTCTGACTTGTCATCTGTCAAATGAGCTGGAGAAGGATATGGCAAACTGTTCCAGCATATTTACCAAGAAATCCCCAAATGGGATCACAAAGAGCTGGGTGTGATTGAAGAACTAGCTGCTTTTTTGCTAAGAGTTTGGGTTAGTTTCCGCTTCAGGGGCCTTTGAAGTTTGGGTGGAGGACTGCAGGGGCAGAGTAGGAGAAGCCGAGGAGAGTAGGCCAGAGCAAGCTCCTTCTCTGCAGCTCTGCCTGTTTCTCTTTGCTCCTCCTTTCCCTGCCTGTGCTCTTGGTCTCTTGAGGGGTAGGGAATGGGGGAGAAGGGGCAGAAAAACTTGAACAAATAGCTCAACCTTCTATCTCTACCTCCATGCATCTGCACAAACATCTCCCACACCTGCCAGGGATGAAGGCCTTGTCTCTCCTCTCAGAACCTTTATCTTCTTTCAGAGCTCAGCTCGGCTGTCCCCTCTGTAAAACCTTCTCTGTTCTCTTAGTTATCAGTATTTTCCGTGTCCTCAAATCCTCTTGTATTTATTAATCTGAGTACTTCATGACTCTTCCTCTTCTCTACCAGCAGAATGTAAGATCCTTGAGAGTAGGGATTGCTTTATTCTTGGGTGATTCTGCAGCAGCCTGCCCCTTGGGCTTGGAGTCAGAAAGACCTGGGTTGGAATTCTACCTCTGTTATTTACCAGCCGTATGACCCTGGGCAAGTCACTTAACCAAGCTGAGCCTCAGTTTCTTCTATAAAATGGGAATGATGACAGCACCTACCTCACAGGATGTTGTGAGGATTAAATGAGAAGATGTATATAAGTTGTTTCATTGTTGTTGAGTTGTTTTTCAATTGTGTCTGACTCTTTGTGACCCCATTTGGGGTTTTCTTGGCAAAGACACTGGAGTGGTTTGCCATTTCCTTCTTTAACTCATTTGACAGATGAGGAGGCAAACAGGGTTAAGTGACTTGCCCAGGGTCATACAACTAGTGTCTAAGGTAGATTTGAACTCAGGAAGATGAGTCTTCCTGACTTCAGGCCCCAAATTCTATCTATTGCACCCCCCCCCCCAGGACCCCCAAGATACTCTACAAACCTAAAGTCATAAAACAGTGAGCTATTATTTTTTAATTACTATTTCATTCTCCACTTTTTAAAAATGGAGTTCAGATAAAAATAATTCTGGGACAAGTCATTATCTTACTATTGTTCCTTTATAATTACTGTTCTTCAAGCTATTTCATAGGTAGAAAAAATGACTGCTTTTTAAAATTGAATAAAAGTGTTGGGATGTCAGCTTGTCTTCTGTGGGTTCCCTGAAAACACCCTCAGAAAAACTCCAGTAGCAGACAGGATGAAGTGGGTACTAGGCACCTTAGCCCATTTCTATCTGACAGTGATTTATTCCGTTAGGTCTCTATGTGTTATAAGCTTTTCATTCATTGTAGCTTGGAGATTATGAGTATTTGCTATAGATGCACTTATTAAAAGCACTGTTTTTACTCTTCTATAGAACAATCTAAGAGATTGCGGGTAACAGTTCAGTTGGTGATGATACCCCAGTGCAGTAAGAATCTATTTGTTGGAAAATTTTGAAGTCTATATTTGTAGTATAGGAATTTCTCATTTGTCAGTCCATGAAATATGGTGTGTTTCTGACTTAGCTCCTCCTACCCTTCCAGTCTCCCAGCTGTTCCATGAACAAGGCATTCCATTGCTTGGCTCTGGGCATTTTCTCTGGCTGTCCGCCACACCTGGAATACTTTCCCTCCCCCATTCCCACTATTGACCTCCCAGGTTTCCTTCAAGTCCCAGCCAAAATCCCACCTTCTACAGGAAGGCTTTCCTAACCTCTCTTAATTATAGTGCCTTCTCTCTGTTAATTATTTTCTATTTATCCTGCACATAGTTTGCTTTTTAGCATTTGTTTGCATATTGTCTCATCCATTAAAGTATAAGCTCCTAGAGGGCAAGCGACTATCTTTTGCCTCTTTTGCCTCTTTTTGTAACCTCAGTTCTTAGCACAATGCCTAATATATAGTAGGCACTTAATAAATATTGATCGATTGATTGATTGATAGGTAGATATACAAATTTAGCCACCAGATCATGTCTTGCCATGTATTTATAGGTATTGAAATTTTGTTGTCCTGCATTGACGTTTCTATCATTTTCCTGTATTATACACATTGATCCATAAATTTGGGCTCCTTAAGTAGAACCTCTCATTTCTGGTGGTGATGACTTCATTCTGAATTGCCACCATAAATGCCTCTTTTTTTTATAAACAAGTCCTCATGACTCAGCCCTTTATTTGATGCTTCTTTGGATTTGGGGCCGGGCAGACGGATGTCACCTGTGGCGCACATTTGGATTGAGTTCTTGTGTCTTAGTCATTTCATAGACTCTACGCTCCCTCCCCCCCCATTCAACAAATCCAGTGGCACGTACACACTCCTTCTCAGATTTTACCATGCCTGGTGAAGTGACGGCAGCTTGCTCCAAAGATATTTCTGTGAGTTTTAACCTGTTTATGTACTCTGAATAAATCCATCAATATTCTTCTTTCTTGTATACAAGGAAGTGGTAGTATTATTGCTGTTGTTAATTTCTTTGCATCCCTAGTCCCTATGTACTCTCTAAATGCTTGTGATATTGAATTCAATTAGAGCTGTCCCAGAGAAAATGGAGGCAGCTAGGTGGATAGGGCCTGGAGTTAGGAAGACCTGAGTTCAAATACAACCACAGATAGTTACTGTGTGACCCTGGGTAAGTCACTTATCCCTTTTGCTTCTGTTTCCTTATCTGTAAAATGAGCTGGAGAAGGAAATGGTAAAACCCCAGTATCTTTGCCAAGAAAACCCCAGATGGGGTCACAAAGAGTTGGATATGATTGAAATGATTCGACAACAACAGTGGAGAGAATTGGGCTGGAAGTGATAGATTTCCCCTTCACTAATAGTGAATGAGCAAAAGGTCAGAGGACCACTTACTGAGGACCAAGATTCTCATTTAGGTATAGGCTAGTGCCTGTGATTTCCCTTCTAGCTCTGAGATTCTAGGATTCTGACACTGAGGCCTGTACTTGGCCAATGGCAGTGGGAATAAAGAGGAGGAGATGGATTAGAATCATGGAATCCCATGAGTAGGAAAGTACCTTCTAGGCTACTGAATATATAGCCTCACCATTATACAGATGAGAAAACAGAGTCTGAGAGAAGTTAAGGAACTTGTCTGGGGTCACTCAGCTAGGAAGAGGCCAAGACAGGACTCAAACTCAGGTCTTCCTGACTCCAGATTCAGCATCCTACCATTTGTAGCAAGGGCATTGAGAGGCTTGGTGAGGGATGGGGTATGAGAGGAGAGGAACAGGGAACAGAAAAGAAAACCTGAAGGTTCCAACTGCAGGAGATTTGTGTGACTATATATCCCAGAGTATTGACTTCTGGTGTGTGTGTGTGTGTGTGTGTGTGTGTGATATCTGTGGGTTTGTGACCCCTGGAAGGTAGGGTTAGACTCTATTCTGTCTCCATTTCCCAACAATAGTGCCCCAGGACTTTGTTTTTGTGCTTCAGCTGTGTCTGACTCTTTGTGGCCCTATTTGAGGTTTTCTTGACAAAGATACTGGAGTAGTTTGCCATTTCTTTCTCCGGTTCATTTTACAGATGAGGAAACTGAGGAAAACAGGATCAAATGACTTGCCCAGTGTCACACAGCTAGTAAGTGTCTGAGGCTGGATTTGAATTAAGGTCCTCCATTACTCCAAGGCCAACACGCTATCATTGTGCCACCTAACTGCCCTTAAGTAAAAATTTGATTGAATGGGGTGGTAACAGCTTGACCCACCCACTGCTTGTTTTCTAGAGCAGTAGTTCTCAAAGTATGCCCAGGGACCACTGGCAGTCCTCCAGACCCTTTCAGAGGGTCAAAACTGTTTTCATCATAATAAAAAAATTCATTTCTAATACAGTAAATATCAGTAGCTATAGCCCATATAGACAAAAAACTCTTTTGGGGTTAACCTCAATAGTTTTTAAGAGTACAAAGAGGCTGTCCTAGAGGGAGCCTGGGGAAATTGTCTCCATTCTACAGATAGAGGAAACTAAGGTTCATAAAAGTCCCTAAATGGGACTCTGGGCAGAGCCAGGCTCTAAAGTTAGCCCTCCCCATGGTCTCCTCTCCTTCCCCCAGTGCAAACTTCAGTTCTGTGGCAATGGGAAAACAGATAACTAATTCCCAGCTTCTTGTGGGCCTGCTATCACTGGGGACAGCCTGCCCTCAGGGGGTTTCTAGTCTGAAGGGGCTGACTCAGGCCCTGCCTCTGGGAGCTTCTAAGCAAGAAAGAATCTACTGTGTGTTGGGCACTGTGCTAAACACTGAAGATGGTAGACTCATGACTGTGAGACAATAAATGAATAGTGCAAGCCAGTGGACTCTTGGGTGTGGGCTGTGTGGGGCTGACATGGGAGCCTGGAGAAGGGACAGATCAATGAGGCAACCCAGGAAGGCCTCTGGGTGGCAAGCTGGAGTCTGGATGAAGATCTGTGATACCTCTCTGGGTGACTCTGGGCAAATCTGTTTCCTTTTTTTTTCTGTATGGAGGGGGGAAGGTAGGGCAATTGGGGTTAAGTGACTTGTCCAAGGTCACATGGCTAGTTTTTGTGTTAAGTGTCTGAGGTCGGATTTGAACTCAGGTCCTCCTGATTCCAAGGCTGGTGCTCTATTCACTGTGCCACCTACCCTCCCCCCCCCCAGTTTCCTTTTTTTGACCCTTGGTGTGCTTATCTATAAAATGAAGGGGTTAGACCATATGGTCTCTAAGGTGTCTCCTAGACCTAAGTCTATGATCTACAATCAAACAAAGCCCATCTACATTCAGTCTCTGAGACTCATGTCACAGAACATCTGAACCAGAAAGCTCTTAGCAATCATCTCAGCCAATCTGCTCCTTTTACATGCAGGAAAACTGAGACCTGGGGAGGATCATGGCTTGTCAGTGGCAGCACCAGGACTCAAAGAGGAGGAAAAAAAGGGAAGATGCTTGTGGTCCTTGTATGAGCAAGGCTTGGTAACATGGCAACAAGGGGCAACATAGAGAAAAGCAGAAGAAACAGGAATAAAATAAGCATATTCTCATTTTAATTCTCATTCTCCATTCATCCGTCCATCTATCCATCTGTCCGTCTGTCCATTTGTCTACCTGTCTGTCTCTGTCCATCCATCCAGCAGTCTGTCCATTTGTCTATTGTCTATATGTCTGTCCATTCATCTATCTCTTTTGTCTGTCTGTCTTTGTGTGACCCAAGACAAATCACTTAACCTCTCTCAGCTTCAGTCTTCTCATCTGTAAAATGGGGACGATGACAGCACCTGCCTAGGTTGCTGTGAGGCTCAAATAAAATAATGCATTTGAACCTTAAAGCGCTGTATTAATTCATCATAGTGATGCTCTGCCTTGGGCCTCAGCTTCTTCCTTCATAGAATCAAAGTGTTCTGCTAAATGATTTCTAAGGCCCTTTCATTTCTAAAAGCTTTGGATCCAGGGCTGCTGCCTCCCGTGTGGGGCCTTTCTCAGACTGTCTCATGGAACCTTCTTACTCCCTTCAGGGCCCCAATAGCAGCAGGGTTCTGAGCAGAGGGAGCCTGGGCTTGCCCAGAGAAAATTCCTCATGGAGCTGACCTGACCTGGCTCTGTCATCCCGGGCAAGTGACTCCATCAGGGATGGAAAGCAGCCTCTGGAATGTCCCATGATGGACTCTCCCTTCCACCCTGACATCCCTCCCTCCTGCCTGCCTGCCTGCCTGCCTGCCTGCCTGCTGCCCTGCAGGCTGTCTGGATTCTGCCGCAATCAGTCTGTACCCTGTATACCAAGGTGTTCCTGCTGCTGGAGGCTGACTCATCCTGCAGAGGAGTTAAAGATGGGCCTGGGGGTGGGGGGGGAGAGGAAGCAGAGAGAGAGGAAAGTGGAGCTAATTATGTTCTCATTGACACCAGATTGACTGACTTCCTTGTCAGGCTGGGGAGGCTGAGGGAGGCCTGGGCACACCCAGACGATGGTGGCTGTTCTAGACCCCTAAGACCTTTGGCACTGCTGGGGAGCCAATTCTGTGGTGTGAAACCCTTCATGGCATCAGTGATGACACAGAGAGGGTAGAGTGCTGGGCTTGGAATCAGGAAAATCTGGATGCAAATCCTGTTTCTGGTACTTGTTGGTTATATGATCCTGGGCAAGCTTTCTCTCCGACTCAGTTTCCTTATCTGTAAAATGGGACTATACTACTTGTAGCACCTATCTGGCAGGCTTACTGCGAGGTTCAAATGAAATGATGGATAGAAAGTGCTTTGTTAACTTTAAAAGGACATATAAATGTCAGCAGTGATCATGATAATCATGGTAACAGTCCCCATTCTCCAGTTCTTTATGGCTAACAAAACACTCTCCTTATAACATCCCAGAGGGGCAGGCAGTGCAAGAGGGAAGACAATTTTTTAAAGCTTGGCTACAGGTTATTTAACACTCAAACTAGGACACACACACACACACACCCCAAATAAAAAATGGAAAAGATATGTAAAGACATTTCTAAACAATTAAATAGATAAAGAAACAGGCTCAGAGAGGGAGGATGATTTGCTCAGAGAGGGAGGATGGTTTGCCCAGAATCACACAGCTAGTCGGTGTGACTGGGATAGGGGCCCTGATCTTCCATAGCAGAGATGGAATATATTCTTTCCACTTCAGGCAGCTCAGCAGCACAGTGGATGGAGTGCTGACCTTGGAATCTCAATGGAGATAGAGTGCTGGACCTGGGATTTTAATGCACTTTGAGGACATCCTTGAGAAGGGACCAGGCAGACGTTCCCAAATGATGTTCTATAGCACATTGCATCTTGACAGTTCCACAACTGCAGAAAATATGAGATCCCTCTGTAATTCTTTTAAGAATTTAAGTTTAGGGGCGGCCAGGTAGCACAGCGAGTAAGAGCACCGGCTCCAGTGTTGAGAAGACCTGGAGATCGAATCCTGGGCTCAGACACTTAGCACCCACCCAGAAACACCTGGCTGTGTAACCTTGAGCAAGTTACTTAACCCCAATTGCTTAGGGGCGGCCAGGTGGCTCAGCGAGTAAGAGCACCGGCTCTGGTGTCGGGATGACCTGTATCAAATCCGGGTTCACATACTCAGCACCACACCCAGAAATAACTGGCCGTGTAACCTTGAGCAAGTTACTTAACCCCGATTGCTTAAAAAAAAAAAAAAGAAGTTAAGTTTAGAGCCATCCAGGGGATGAGGAATGGGTTTGTGGTGGGCATGAGGACGCTGCAACATGTTCCTGGTGAAGAATCAGCAAAAAGACGTCATCAGAGAGATGTCGGTCTAGGAAGAAGGAGTTCCACCACATGCAGTAGCAGGAAGGGAAATAGCTAATGGTCATTCCTCATGCTCTGCTGGAATCCAGGAGAAATGAGTGCGATGGCCAGCAGAGGTGTGCGTGGCTGCTGCTGCTCACCTCTTGTAATGTTAATGGGGTGTAAGATCTTCCCTGTCCATTAATAAGCTTCACATGGAGCCCATTAAGGGAAGCTTGCTTAGGGGAGGCTTGCTTGTGGGAAGGCTTTCCCACCTTTTGTTAATTTCTAATTAGGCACTGAGTCAGGAGGGTTGTGATGCCCTCTGACTCTAAAAAGGGTATATATACTCTGAGGTTAGCATTTTGCTTTGGGGTTCACTCATTGGAAGAATGTTCTTGTGATGTGACCAGGTGAGACTCTGGGTAGCCATTAAGGAGTGATCCCTCCCTCCCCCTTTGAAAAATCCAGATGTTGGAGCTTCTCTCTCTGGTAACCATATATGTATTGTCTTGGTCAGACAGTTGGATCTGTCTGTTGAACTGTGCTAATTTCTCAGGTAGTTAGAAGCTCTGTCTGTTGGTCTTTATTTCTCTGCTTGTATTTTCTCATTTTCTTTGTTTGGATTTTCTCTGAAGTTCAGAGTGCTGACTTTTCCCCTCAACTGATGAATGTAATTAAAAAAAGATTGTTGTCCCCTTGAACAGCTATCTTTCCCAGTAAAGCATATCTAAGAACCTGTGCTAGAAGCCATCCTGGGTATGCCAGTGGTTGTCATTACACCTGTGCAAAGGATTGCAGACTACAGGCTTTGAAGGCGCTCAGGAGAGAGAAAATGGTGGACTTCCTCACCTGGTATCAGGCAATGGTTACCTTCCCCAGGGAAGCCTGAAAGACTAGGATTGAAATGACAGAGAAAGAATAATAGAAGAAACCTGACCTGAAAGGAGGGAGTGAAGACCCCTTACTCACAGCTTAGTGCCACCCTAGTATTACACTCTAGGGAATAATAATTATTGTCATATCTAATATATGTAATAATAATATGTGTGATAAATGGGTATATATTAATATGTACAACAGAGAAATAAATTATAATATGGAAATAATATCTAGGAAGATAATAAAAGATGTATAATCAGATAATCTATAATAGAATGTGTTAAAAGTAATTACTGTTACATGTAACAATAACCATGTAATTCTAGCTAGCATTTAAACAGCATTTTTAAAGTTCTGCAAAGCGCTTTACAAATACTCTCTCGTTCGATCCTCACAATAATCCTAGAAGTAGATGCTATTATTGTCTCCATTTTTTTTTTTTACAAATGATGAAACTGAGGCAGACAGAGGGTAAGTGATTTGTCCAGGGTTACATAGCTAATAAGTGTCCAAGGTTGGATCTGATCTCAGGTCTCCCTGACTCCAGGTCCAGCGCTCTGTCCACTGAACCACCTAGCTGCCTCCTAGGCAAACAGGGTTAAGTGACCTGACCAGGGTCACACAGTTAATAAGTGTCAGAGGCTGGATTTGAATTCAAGTCTTCCTGAGTCCAGGTTTAGTGCTCTAACCATTGAAAAACCTTGTTGTAGGCAGAGACTGCCAGGTTCTTCTGAGATTCTTGCATTGGATCAGCGATAAGTCCAGCAGCAGACAGTGTGGACAGTGAGGTGCTTTGATAGTTTGGGTCATGAGTAAAAAAACCCTTTTCATTTTCTCACTGGGAAAGACTGGAGTATTGGAACTTGGGGGCTTTCAGCTTCTGGGCTGCCATTAGGGGGTTGGAGTTAGCCTCTTTCCAGGCTTCTCTAGTATTTGGACTTGAACATCTATACCCAAGAATATCTGTGTTTACCCTTATTACAAATACAGCAGGAGATATTTCCCTAAGTCGGATGGAGGCCATAGATTACTGATCTGATTAGTTTTGGGATCCCCAGACCCTTAAGAGATCCGTGGATCGCTTTTAGGGGGTCCTTGAACTTGGACAGGAAAACAACCATCCTTATTTTCACTAACCTTTATCTGGAATTGAGCATTTCTTTCAATTAGAATTTAAAAAATAATTCTAAGGGGTCCATGAGCTACCTCAGAGTGCCAATGAGGTCCAAGGCACCAAAAAGGTTAAAAACTCCTGGGTTGGATAATCTACCCCAGTCCCTAGTCAGAAAACAAGACGTCACTCTCAGGGGGGAGGAGGCCAGGGCTGAGGGGCAGCCACTTCTGTCAGAATCAGAGAAAGACTGGGGGAGCTTAGCTCTAGGAGACCCCAGAGGTCCTTCGGGGGTTGGGTAAAGGCCATGATAGGGGGAGTTCCAACACATGCTTTGGTCCTTCCCTCTACTCTGTCTAGGTCTGGTGTCTGTGATTTCTTTAAATATTCTCCCATTCAAAAAATGTAAATGATGAGGTCTGGGATTGTTTTTGCCTTTCTTTGCATCATATCAGTACAACAGCTGGCACATATTAAGTTCTTAATAAAATCTTGTTAATGAACTTGTCTGCCAAAGAAGACCAGACACTGGTCACAATATCACCCACACAGGGAGAAGCTGGAACAAGCTACAACCAGCCAGAGAGAGCTGATCCTTAAATTTTCATGAATGTGTGTTTAGACCTCAGAAACTGGCAAAGTACCAATCAGGGCTTGATTTATTATTTGGTTGATTATCTAGACTTAAGAAAGGGATGGAGGAAATGTTAATGCAGATTCCACTTTATAGTGAAACATGATACATGAGATACTCAAGAGCTGGTTGTTAAACATCTCGACCAGCACACAGCGTCAAGATACAGAGGAGCCAACCCCTCCCCATAGTGTTGGGTGGTCTCCCTGTGGAAGATCTTTGGGAGGGTGCGGAGACAGAACAAAGTTCCCCCCCGTGGAGATTTGAGATTCCTTCCTCGATCAGAAGTGTTTGTAAAAGAGCCCGTTCCTTCTAAAGTGTGATGAGCAAAGTTTCCCAAATCCCTGAGGAGCCCCCGGTAAGTGAAACAGCCATCCAGGCCGGGCCGAACATTGGCTTTATCAGTACACAGGGCAGCAGAAACACAAGCCATTAAGGCGCATTACCGTCTTCTCGGAGGAGAGAACATTGGTCCTCAGCCCTACGCGCTCAGTAGATGCGCCGCATAAATGGGGAGTCACGCTTCTCTCCCTCGGCTCTTGCGGGCTGCCGGGATGATACAGTTGCCAAGTTACACCTCGAGCCTCTGATTTGGGTCATTTACTTCACTCTAAAGATTCCTTCTTTCCTCTTGCTCACAAATGAGGCTGCCCCTCAGTCCTGCTTTCTTCTTGTTTCATTCTCGGCAGGAACAACTGAGGAAATGGTGTGTGTGTGTGGGGGGTCCTTTAGCTTCTCACTGGAGAGGGAAGACATCTTCCTGCGTGGCTCCGAGGCTCGGGTTCTTCCCCCTGCCATCATTAAGAGCCTACTGAATGCCCACTGCATGAGTGTGCTGGACAGGGGGTTAGCACCGGGGCTGTGCTGACATCTCTCTGATTATTAACTTTTCAGCGTGAACTTTACATCTCAGGGATCAGCAAATGCTACAAATCAGGGTTGGATTGATTTAGCGTTTTGTTGTTTGTCTAGGTTTAAGAAAGTAAAGGAGAAAATGTTAATGCAGGTTGAACTTAAAAGCATGTCTTGCATACTTTCCACCCACTCCCACCCCCACCCCCGAGAAATCGTTGTTCCGCCTTTACCAGCACGGCCCTGGTTACACATCCCGCATCTGGGGTCTGCCCACTTGGCCTCAGCCAGCCCAGCAGAGCTCAGCAAGGCTCTGCACGAAACTGGCTGCAAGGTTAATGAATTTTCCAGCTGCAGCAGCTTACAAGGACTGTCTGTGGGGTGGGATCTACACGGGAGTGGGGCTGTTAAATGGGCACTTTATGTAAGAGCTTTGCAAATACACGTGCATATATGTGTATTACACATCTATTTCTATAAACACACGCATATATGTGTGTTTCTATAGAGCTGTTGCAAATATGTGCGTTTATACATACTATATGTATATTCACATAAACACACGTTTAATAAAATAAACGTACTTATATAGGCGTGCTGCATATGTGCTCATGTGTGCGTTACATATGCACGCATACAAACATACATGGCTATAGCTGTTTGCATGCTGCTGTATGTAAGTATGTTCTATCTCGTTGCATATATAATATGTGTTTATATATGTGCAAATATGTATTTATAGTATTTAAATGGATGCACACATAAACACATGTGTATTTATACATGTATGTCACAAATATGTATATATCATATAGCTATGTGTATAAGAACATGTGTATACAATGTGTATGTGTACAGAATGTATGTAACTAATGTGTGTATAAGGTTATAATCATAGAATGTGTGTACAGAATATATGTAGACACGTGCATTTACATACGTAGGCTGCAAATAGATGAGTTTATATGGGTTACATGTGTATGGGCATATAATCACACGTGTATACTGCAAAATAGGTTTATTTGTATTATACGTGTATATAAATTATATATTTATATATACATACACACATATAAATATTCCATATTTTGTGTACACATATAAAAATATATATATATTTATAGGCAGATGTGTGTAGCAAAAATAAGTTTATATTTAGTACACACAGGTGTATATAAACACATGTGTGTGTATGCATTACATGTGTACATCTATACATACAGGATATTACATATACAAGCGTATGTGTGCATGTATGTAATGTGTCAGTATGTAGACTAACATTACTTGGCACATGAAGTCCTTCATAAGCTGCCTCTAGTCTATCTTTGCAGGCTGATTTAACAGAGCTTTCCCCTGCCACCCTCCAGGCACTCTGTGCTTCAGCCAAACTCATTCTGTTTCCCATTGAAGCTTTGCACAGGCTGATGCCACACTCTCCCTCCTCACCTCAGTCTCTTAGAATATGTTCAGGGCTCTGCTCAAGCATCAGTCCCAATGTCAGGCTTTTTTCCTGCTCTCCCAGTTGTTAGCATTTTCCTGGTCCCCCAATTAGTGTTTACTTTGTATAAACTTTGTATTTAATTAATTGTCAGGGTGGGCTGTTAAATGTTTAACAACTGGCTCACTGAAAAAAAAAAGCATGCAAGACACCCTTTTTTGGGGAGGCTTTCCTCCAAAAAGTGACTTTCCCAGGGTCACACATCTAGTGTCAAATGTATGAGGCTGGATTTGAACTCAGTTCCTCCTGACTCAAGGGCTAGTGCACCACCCAACTGCCCAGTGCACTTTTAGGTTTAATTTGCTTTATTAATATTTTCTTAAGTCTAGACATAACCCCACCCCCCAATAAAACAAGCCCTGATCTATAGCATCTGCCTCCTTCACACTGAAATTTAACAATTGACCCTGCCTGATAGAGCTGGTTAGGACATAATCTCAAGTGTGTGTATTATGCCCCCAAATAGAATGTCAGTTTCTTGAGGGCAGAGACTATTTCATTTCTGTCTTTGTTTCCCTATCGCTAGGCAATAGGGACATCTGGCACATGGTAGGTGTTTAATCACTTCGGTAACTAGGTGGTTCAGTGAACTGAGCTCCAAGTCTGGAGTTTGGAAGATCTGTGTTCGAATCCCATCTCAGAGACTTGCTAGCTGGGTGACCCTGGGCCAGTCAATTAACTTCTGTCTGCCTCAGTTTCCTCATCTATAAAATGGGGATGGTAATAGCACCTGCCTCTCAGGGTTGTAGTGATGATTAAATGAAGGGCAAAGGGAACAAGCAATCATGTAGTGCCTGCTATGTGCCTAGCACTGTGCTAAATGCCTTGTAAAAATGATCCCACTTGATTCTTTTGATGAGATGCTATTGGGAGAGTACTTTGCAAAGCAGAAAGCAATATACAAATGTTAGCTGTTATCATTAACTATCGAAGCTTGCTGAGTTGTTGAATCCGTGAAGGCTTGGGCTGGACTTGTCTGTAGGGAGAAAAAGGGGGGTCCCTCCACCCTGGAAAGGTCCCTAGATCCCTCCAGGCCTGGCCTTCCTTTCTCAGGGTCCTGGCTTCTCCATAGGGCATCAGAGCTTGGACTAAGAATGTCACTTTCTCCAAGAGCTGGAACAGGGGAAACAGCTGGAGTTGGGGTGGGATACTGCCCTAGAATGGATTAGAGCAGAGGAGCCCAAGGAGTGCAGGGACCCAGAGATTTATGGGAGGGGACAGAGGTCTGCAGTGTTCGTTTGGAGAAAGAGAGGGAGGAGGGGCCTCTCCTAGTATGCACTAATGAAGCTGCTCGGGATGTCCAAGAAGGATGTGGGGACCAGAGGAGGCAGCCAGGGGTGTTGGGCTAGGGGTAAATAAGGAGCTCCGAGTTCCAATCCTGGTCCCATCTGTGCGTACAAAGTGCTGGGCAAGGGTGAAGTGGATCAACATAAACAATATTAAGAGTAATTAATATTCAATGTATTAAGCCTCTTTTCCATTCATAGGTTAATAAAATGCTAGGATTGGAAAAGTCACTGAGTCCAACGTCATCATTTTACAGAGGCAGTCCACAGAAGGGATGTGACCAACCCAAGGTCACTTAGGCAGTGAGGAGTAGAGTGAGGATTTGAATTCAGCTCCTCTGGCTCAGGCTTTCTTTCTTCTGATCATCCATCCTCTCTTGTTGGGTTAAGGATTAGGCCAAGGTCATATAGTAAAGCCAAGGGAAAGGCGCAGAGCCAGACCTTGAGAGAATCGAACCTCCAGGCAAGGGCCACATCCTCCTTAGTCTCCCCTCTCTCCCCAACAACCTTCTCCAGCCCTCACCTTCATTCTCTGTGTGTGGACACTAATTGGAAGAAGCCAAATGTTCTGTTTGTGAGTTCTCTTTATCCCTGTTCATCTCGTGCGGGGCTAATTTTATTAAAGTTCCCCAAAGAGGGAATTGTAAATTCATTCGTGCACATCTTGGCCCGGTCGTCCCCTCCTCTCCCCAGCTAAACACGATTAGGTGTCATCTGGGCCCTGTGATAATTAAAAAGGAGCTGATCCAACATAATTCTTAATTAAACTGTAACGAGGTAAGAAGTTGTGCGTCTTGCTTTGGGGCTCTTGAGGATGCCTTAGTGGTTATAGGCTTGCTGATTCCTTGAATAGAGATGAAAATGGGGTTTCCCCTCCTTTAATTTCAATATTACTTAGATTAGAAAAGTCAATGTAACCATCCATCGATGGTGGGGTGGTTTGCCTTAGGGCTGCTTCATTTTGAGAAGGCCTCCAGAGGCCCCCAGAATCTGTGGGTGCCTGTGGCCTCCGGCTGCAGCCTCTGAAACTGGGGGTTTCTGCTCATCACCCCTCTCTCTTGAGGGCCAGCTCAGAACTCACCTCTCTACCCCTATCCCAGCCTTGGCTGGGCAGGATCTGGGCTCTAGGTTCAACACAGGTTACAGACCTTGCTTTGGGAGTCCCCGTTAGGTTTTCATGACGATAAAAAGAGCTTCTGGTCAGTTCACACTCTCAGGGTTATGAAGGGCAGGCTTACAATAGCCTGGGGAAGGAGACACCTTTTTTACAGATGCAGAAGAGGTTCAGAGATGGTCACACAGCTACTAAGATTCAAGCCATGCTGAGCCCGTACCCAAAGCCCTTCAGACACAGCAGGCCTTCCCCCTCTCTGTGTTCCTCAGTGATCGCCTCCAGCCAGGCTCTCTCTTTGGGGATGTCCTGCCCTTCCCACCAGCGCTTCAAACTCCACATGACCCAGACTCGGCTTTTTGTCATTTCTCCTTAAATTCGTTCCTCCTCACTTCACCATTCATTTGTCCAAGTCTCCTACGTTCACAACCATGGGATTACACAGAGCAGGGGGAAACAAGCATTGATTAACTGCCTACTGTGTACTGATATGGCCTTACACTGTGCTAATGTGTATTATGAATATTAATTCATGAATTTTAGCTTTATGAATATCAGCTCATGTGATCTTCACAACAACCCTGGGAGGCAGGCACTGTTATTTACATTTATTATTATCCTTATTAATGATAAATATATTATTTATTCTTTAAGTACCATTTTACAGTTGAAAAAGCTGCAGTTAAGTGACTTGTCCAGGGTCACACAGCTAGTATGGATCCGAAGTTAGGTTTGAACTCAGATCTTCCTGACTCCAGAACTTGACTCTGGAGCTGAGGCCTCCCACACTGTTACGTTCTAGATCTGACAATCTATGATTTGGGTGGCTGAGATTAGGAATTGTTGAAGACAGCCATCAGGGTCATGTTCCCCATTTCTTCTCCTGGACTCTTTCCTCTGTCACCATCACTTGGCACTTGGCAGCCTCTCTTCCTCTGAGGACCACACCAGATAAATGTGGAATCCACTCTAGGTCCTGGTTGCCATTATCTACTGGCCCCCAGGGTGTTCCCCCTCTCTTCTCCATGAGGGCGGTGCCTGGCTCACAGGCTTTCCCTCCACCCTTCCTATTACATTTGCTCTGACGTCCTGACTTCCTCATTCCTCAGACGACCAAGCCTTGGGTCACTGGTTACTCTTCCATTGTCCCTTAAGGGACCCTGGATCTGGCCACTGCCCACAAGTCTTCTCCAGCTTGGAGAACTCCCCAATTCCCTTATATGATCATCTTTCTTCTTTCCAGCTCTCCTCATGCCCTTTCTAATCCCCCCACACTCCACACCTCTCTCAGGCTGCCTCCCCTGCTCTGGATCTCTCCATTCGAGGACAGCATGGTGCAGCAATACCAGGAGCCTTTAGAGGACCTGGGTTCCAAATCCAGTTCTGTAACATTTCCTGTGTGACTTTGCACATATCCCTTAGCCTCTCAGGGCCTCAGTTTCCCTATCTCTAAAATGGGGCACTATACACACTATCAGCAACACTGTGTGATGGTCTACTATGAATGATTCAGCCCTTCTCAGCAACACAATGACCCAAGACAAGTACAAAGGATTCACGCAGGAAAATGCCATCCACATCCAGATAAAGAACTGATGGGCTCTGAATGCAGACTGAAGGATCTTTTTTACGCACTTTATTCTTTTTTTTTTTCCCTTTTGATCTGATTCTTCTTTTATAACTGTGACTAATACGGAAATGAGTTTTACACGATGGCACATCTATAACCTATATCGAATTGCCTACCATTTCAGGAAGAGGGGAAGGGAGGGAAGGAAGGAGGGAGAAGAATTTGGAACTCACAATTTTGTAACAATGAATGCTAAAAATGGTCTTGACATGTATTGGGGGGAAATACTATTTGAAAGTGGAGGGCTTAGACTAGATGACTTCTGATATCCCTTCCAAATTTAAATCTAGGAACCTTTGACACTGGAGTCCTTGAGGTGGGACTTTCATGCCTAATCCTGCCCAGCCCCCCGTGGATCATGTGGAGCTGGTCGGTTTGGGGGAAAGTGTGAGCCTGGGAGCCATGAGGTTGGTCTCTGACACCTCAGGTTTGTTGTATAACCTCTCCATGTCTGTTTCCTTATCTGAAAAATGGTGCTAACTTGTACTTTGGTTTTTGCTCCTAGATTTTAATAAGTAGACATTATGTACATTTGTGTGAGTGTGTGTGTGTGTGTGTGTGAGAGAGAGAGAGACAGACAGACAGAGACAGAGAACACACAGGTGGACACTCTGAGTAGGTGGAAGATCAGGGTTCATAATCCAGTCCCTAAAGTTGTGTGACCCTGGGTGAGTCACTATACTTCTCTGGCCCTCAGTTTCTCTATCTATGAAATGAGAGTTGAGCTGGATTACCACTAAGGGCCTCCTAGCTTTGATATTCTGGGTTACAAGCTCTGACGCTGTTTTAAGGCCTCCTTCTAGTTCTGATGCTCTTATGATTTTGGGGTGGGGATAACCATTAGCATAGTCTCCATAACACCCCCCCCCAAGATCTGACACTTCTTGACCTGGAGGGATTCATGTCCTCTTCTGCCCTGCCCTCCCTCCCCCCCCCCCCCCCCCCCCCCCCCCATGATCTCTTCTAGGGGCGAGGGCTCAGGAGTGACTACCACTGCCCAGTTGGTGACTTCTAGAATCCCCTTCAGGGGACTCGGACAGGTTCTTCCTGGGGATCACTAGTCCTACCCAACCCCCAAACTGACTGCCTCTGAGGGGTAGGACAGGGACCTGGAACTGTATGCTTTATGCTACATCCCTGAAGTACAATTCTAGCCTTATGTTTGAAGGAACTGGGGACGTTTAGCCTGGAGGAGGTTGGGGGTGCAGCAGGTGGGCGTGGGGGGTGGCGGTGTACGAAGGGCTTGGATTAGGAATAATGGGAGAAAGCTGCAGAAGAGGCAGCTGTCATCTCAATGAAAGGTAACATTTCTTGTCTGCTGAGAGCTGCCCCAAAGTGAAATAGGCGGCCCATGGACAGTTCCTGAGCTGGCTGTGCCCTCCCGTTTTCCGCCTGGCTCTTCTGGGGATTCTGCTCCCCTTGGTCTGAGTAACCCTGCTATGGCTGGCCAGCGCAGGCCTCTGGGCTAGGGCTTTTCTCCAGCCTCAGTCAACACAAGGTCATTGTTATTCACCAAGAGCTAGAGGCAGAGGGCTCCTTCAACCAAGGCCTGGAAGGGTATCTGGGCCAGGGGCCAGGGCATGAGGAGAGGGAAGGAGGGAGGGAGGGAGGCTTAGGGGGGCTTTGGGGGCTAGAGCCCCAGTGAAAAGAAGCCAAGGCCACAAGAATCCCATTTTAGGCTTTCAGGAGCTTCCTCTTTGTCTGGAGGTTAGACACATCCCCTCTGTGGGCACACATGGCAGACCCATTGGCCTTGGGCTGCCTCGGAGCAGGAGCAGAGAGAGAGGCCTGAAGGGGTCTATTGTAGAGAGGCTGTGGGGGTGGGGGAAAGCGGGCAAGAGGGGGAGAGGGGAGGGGGATCCAAGGGAGGGAGAGGTGGGGAACAAAGGGAGGGAGGGGGAGAGGGAACCAAGGGAGGGAGAAGTGGGGGACAGAGGGAGAGAGGAAGACAGACACAGAAACACAGAGAGAGAAAAGGAGACAAAGAGGGAAATGTATGTATGTGTATATGTATGTATACATACATATTGATATAGAAATACACACAAATATATGGTGTATGTGTGTATATATACACACATACACCATATATATGATGCTTATATATACACACATTTTGAGACAGACAGACAGACAGAGAGAGAGACAGAGAGAGGAGACAGAGAGGAGAGAGGGAGAGAGGAACAGAGAGAGAGAGGAAGAGAGGAGAGAGAGAAAGAGGAAGAGAGAGAGGGAAAAAGAGAGAAAAGAGAGAGGGAGAGAGGAGAGAGGGAAAAAGAGAGGGAGAGAGAGAGGAGAGAAGAGAGGGATAGAGAGACGGGGGGAGGGGGAGACAGAGAATTCCCTTATTTTCTCCTTTTCTATTTTAATACAACAAATCAGCCTTCCGGCTTTGGGGCTGGTCTCTCTGAGGGCCAGTTCCCCTGTTCATTTTCACCTCTGCCTTCATCTTTAGGTGCTCAGTAAATATTTGCAGACTGCAGAGTGAGAAGCTGGAATATTGCTTGAAGGGCGGGACTGGACGGCCAGGCTGGAGGGCCAGGAGCTCAGAACACCCTACCAGCAGGGCTGTGTGTTGGGTGAATGGGCAGTGGGCAAGGGCGGTGCCCTCTGCTCCTGCTTCCAGGGAGCCCTGCTCAGGGTTCTTTCTTCCTACCATAGAGGGCCTAAGTCTGTCTGTTTCTGGAACTGTCTGCCAAGAGAAGAGCTTGGCTCTTCCAGGTTCTGTCTATCCTGACTAAACCCCAAAGGCTAGTGGCAGGCCAGGAGCCCACCTCCCTTGTGCCTCTCCCAGCCCCAAACGTTCTGGGCCCAATGAGGTGAGCACATAGCAGGTGTTTGGTCAATATTCTTGATGACCCAAAAGCCATTCCTGACGCCCCAGCTCAGCCCAGTGTGACCTTGCCCTTCCCCCGCCTTTCTACATGTCACACATCCTTTGGAGCAGCAGGAGAAGGCACCTTGGACTCAAGCAGCCTGATAATGGCTCTTACTGGCTGTGTAATCCTAGGCAAGTCTCTGTGCCATTTTGGGCCTCAGTTCCCTCATCTTTAAAATGGGGATGACAATCTCACTTGCCCCATTTCTCTCTTTCCACTCTGCCCCCATGCTGGTACTGCCTTGGAATATCCAAAGAGCCTCCAGACTGCTCCCCCTGCTTCTAATCCCTCCTCTGAGAGGCTGTCCCAAGCATCCTTCGGAGGCAGAGCTGGGCCTGCTCCTGTGACTCTTCTGATCCAAAACCTTCTGGGGATCTCTGTTGCCTCCAAGATAAAATATAAACTTCTCAGCCTGGCACAGAAAGCCTTCTACAACCCAGCTCCAATGTAGTTTCCTGGCCTTATTTCACATTATTTACCCCTGCAGCCCCCATGACTGGTTTCACAAAGTCTACATTCAGAGCAGCCTGGATTAAACGCTTCCTCAACTTGACATGAACACTTCATCTCACCACAGTCTCTCTTCATTCTGGTTTGCTAATTTCTATCTGTTCCCCTCCTCTCCTCTATGGCTGTGGTGAAGGAAGCCTTTTTAACAAGGAGGAATGGGAGCCTGCATCCTCTACCCTTGTTTTCCTCAGGGTCTCTGCTCAACCGGGGCTCCTGGAGGCCAGGGACCTGATGTACCACCAGACTGGCCTCCCCCCTCCTCCTCTCCCATGGAAAGGGCTGGACTTTCTCTCTGGGAGGGGGAGGAGATGGCTCTCTAGCTGGCCCCATCACTATCCCTCCTGGGTCCCGGCTCTCTGGCCAAAGATTCCCCTGCCCAAATAGCCAGGCCTGGTATTCAACTTTGCAGATCCCCTGATGCCGGGTGGGAAGGCGGGGTGGGCGTCCTCACCGTTATAGCTAATTACCTACCTGGGTGGCCTTGGGAAAAATCACCTTCCCTCTTTGGGTCTCAGTCTCCCCATATGTAAAATGGGGTGCTGAGAGCAACATCCGCGTTCATAAAATGCAAGGAGCTTGAAAAACTCTAAAGGGCCGCGGAAATCATCCCTAATTCCTTCCATTCCCTGGCTCCCCCTTAGGGCCCCACCCCTGTCAGTTTCTGTGATAAAGGAGGCTCCTGTAGACCGGGCTTTCAGACAATCTTCCTTTAATACAAAGTCAATATATCTACATACACAGTGGCAAGAAAACCACTTACAGTTTCAGTTTGAAGTAACAGTGGGAAACGGATAGCATCTCTGCTCTTGCACAAAGAGAAAAAACTGGTCTTGGATGGCTTCCGCTTTTCTCCTTTCCCCTCGTCTCCCTGGGTGAAGTCCTGGCTGCAGGTTGTCAAGTTTGGGGCCAGCCACGTTCCCACGGTCTTTTTGGTTGGGTGGGGCAGGCCCAGTCCTTCTGTGGTCAGTGCAGGAGGCAGGTTGTGTGCACACACATTGTGGGGTGTGTGTGTGTGTGTGCCCCACTCCAGGACCCAGCTGGGGCCCCCATCCCAAGCATCCATCTTCCCTACAGATGAGCAGAGAGCAGGGGAGAGGGAGAGGTGCCCAGGGCAGCCTGGGCCAAGGGACAAGGCTTCCTGTCACCTCTGCACTTTGGCAACACCGTCTGAGCCCCGAGGGCCCACCAGGCATCAAGGCGGCGGTGGTTTGTCCTAGATGTCTGGCGTGGGACCTGGGGCGCCTGCACGCCTGGGGTGGATAAGAGGGCTTCCAGGGTGGGAGGTGCCATCCCTCCCACCCTCAGTGGGTGCCTGGTCCTGGCAGGGGAGCTCAAAGGAGGAGGGGGCCTGCTGACGGGCCTTCCCCTGGTCTCCCCCACTCTCGGAGCCATGCCTGATATGTCTGAGATTTAATTTAAAAACAAAACAAGGACAGTTCATTCTTACATGAGCGAGTCGAACCTTTCCAATGGTAGAAAAGCATAATGTAGAAGGAGCAATTCGCACGTAATCTCAGATAGGATCACAGCCAGTACACAGAACGTTTCTACCGTGAAAAAATAGACTGTCTTTGAACGTAATATGAATAAGCAAATTCTCTTTTAAATTCATTGACTCATATTCTGTCAGTTTTTTTTTAAAAAAAGGAAAAAATACACTATTTAAAAAAAAACGGTAATGTCACTGGTTACAGTTACATCGATACTTTAAAGAAAGCCGCTCTCAGCGCAGGGCCGAGGTGACGCTCTTTCCTGATGGTCTGACGGCTGCGAGGAGGTGGGCTTGGCTGAGGCCCCGTGGTCATCCCGAGGGGGTGGGGGCAGAGTGGTGGGCGTGAGGAGAGCCCATGGAGGCTCTGGGGTTCAGATTCAGACTTTGCCTGGCCTCCTGGGGCCTCAGTCTCCTCACCTGTAAAGCGATGGATTCTACGATTTCTAAGGTTCCTTCTGGTCGGAATCCTATGAGTCTAGAACTGTCTCTTCCCCAAGCCCCTGCTAGGGGTGGGAGAGAGGGGTGCTTGCTGAAGACAGGGAGGAAGGGGTAGAATGGGCTTGCCTTGGCAACTCCCTCCCCCCATGCTCTGAAATCCAACCGGAAGGAAAGTCACTGGCCACGCTGCGCCCTCCCCCCTTTGTCTTTTTCTCCATCTTTCCAGAAATAACATATTTTTGGAATCAAAAAAGAAATGAGGAATGTTCCAAGTATTTAGAAGGGACTGTGGCCCCAGCCACCCTGGAGAAGTCGGCCTCGTCCTGGTGGTGGAGACCCCTGGGCAGCCTTCCCTCCCCACGTGGGGGAGCTCAGGCAGGCCAGGGGCCGGCTCTTGGCGGATCTGTCCCTCCCCCAGCGGGGGACACAGGGGACACAGGAGGCGTTCGTCGATGTGGTCATTGGCTCAGGGCTGCGGCTGGGGGCTCTGCATGGGTGATCGGTGGAGGGGCGTGGGTGGGGGGTGACTGCCCCTACAAATGGCCAACCAGGTGAACAAAGAAACCAAACTCTGAAGGGTGGGACCCAAGCAACCGTGCCCCTCCCCGGAATGGGGGGCTGGGGTGGGGCAAGGCCACCTGGGGACCAAAGCCAACTTGAGGTAACAAGCCCCAGCTGCTCAGACCGGCCCTGGCTCACGAGCTCCTCGTGTGCTCCTTGAGTTCATGCTGTGGAGGTCCCAGGGGAGGGACCCCTGCTGGGCTGCGGGGGGGAGGGGCCCCCCTCGCTCCCCCCTCCCCCATGCTCCCCACTGTGGTGTCCAAATGAAAAGGTACTTGTTGGGTTCAGTTTGTGGTAATCAGTCCAAGGCCCCCTCCGCGTGAGTGAAGGGGGAGCGTCCATGATGTCCAGTGGTCCATGGAGTCAGTATGGGGAGGGATGGCTTTTTATGTTGCATAGTGGTCAAAACTTCCAAGGTATTCGAGGGCAGCCTGGTAGCAGAACTGGTACTCATCCTGAAGCACGGACAGGGTCCGGGGAGGGAGAGATCACAGTCACTCTGGCTGTCATACAGCCCCTCCCCACCCTCACCCCAGGGGTCTACAGAGAAGACATCCTGCCCTGGGACAGAGGCTGCTGCATTTGGAGTCAATGGGCCTGGGTTTGAATCTTGACTCTGCAGGCACCAGGTCCCTCGTCCTTCCTGAAATATGCGGCCCAGAACTGGACAGCCAAACGGTGCCTGTGATGGTGTGTGTGGGTGCCTGTGTTTGAACCCCAGTTTGTAAAATCACATTTCTCCCTGGCCTCAAATCACTGTCTCAGGCAGTTTCTTTCTAGCTCAAGGGTAGCATGCCCTAGGAAAATACTTTTCCCTCTTCCTGTTACAGTGGTCAGCTGCACTTACAGAATTTAGTAGTTTGGCCCCCTGTGGACTGGCTGAAGCAGCTGTGTACTGGGTCACATCTCTCATATGTATCCTAGACTCAGTCATACGTATGTATACTCCCCAACTCATAATACATGTCCTGAATCCCTGCCTAGCTTGGGATATACTAAACTCCCAACGTCCATCCTGTCAGACAGGGCGTTGATGGGTGGCAGCTTGGTCAGCCCTGACCGCTAGCTGACTTAGTGATGTTTCAAGCCTAAAACCACATCTCCAGGCAGCCCCGCCTTGGGCTATTTCCTGGCGAATCCTGGGCAACACGCCTGCGCAGTAGATATAAAAAGCACATGTTCCTATAAGAACTGACCACTCATTAACTCCTCCCTGATCCCGCCCTGACTCACCTAGGCAGCGTAATTGGCACTTGTTATACTATAGAATACCTTATAAAAACTTTAACTCTACCCCTTTAAGTTCTCTAAGAACTCTTGCCCGCTGTAAAGCATAGCAATGAACTTTTAGCACCTTGGCTTAGAGAATGCTTGAGTCTGTGAATTCATCCCAGACTGCTTTCCAGGGACTCTGGTTCCTGGGCTTCCTGCACTCCTTGACCCCATCAGCTGGACTCAGGAAGACCTGAGTTCAAACTGAGCCTCAGGTACTTACTAGCTGTGTGACCCTGGGCTCACTTAACTGCTGTATGCCTCAGTTTCCCCAACTGTAAAATAGGGATGAGGACAGCACCTGCCCCCCAGGGTCGTTGTGAGGCACAGTGCCAGTCACACAGTGGGTGCTCAGACGTCCTCCCTCCCTCCCTCCCTGCCCCTCCCGGCACCCAGCTGAGGTCTGAGCCGAGCAGAGGGCACAGCAGGCCTCCCACGGCACAGGCCCTCACCTCTGTCTGCACCATGGCCGGCCGCTGCGTCCGGAGCATCTTCACCGTCTGGAAGATGTCCACCACTCCCTCATAGCGCATCCTCTCCAAGACGATGCTGAGCGTGATGAAGACCCCGGTCCTGCCCACGCCAGCGCTGCCCGCAGTGGGGAAAAAGAGCACATTCACACAGTCAGAGAGAGAAGGGGCCCCTGTGGCCGTCCAAGATTGCGATCACATGGGATCTAGTCTGATCACCACGGCGATTCTGAAGCAGTGGGATCTACTCTGATCACCATGGCGATTCTGAAGCAGGGACAAGGGTAGGAATATGAAAAAGTCTGTGATTTCTCTTGGTGACAAAGTCACAGACACTGCTGAGACCCTGGGGTGCTGCTGCCTATGCTCAGCATTGCAGGAAATGCTAAATTTCAGTTACAGGTTGGTGAAAACAAAGATGTGGTTCTTTTCTCCCCCATTCAAGTTCAAGAACTCCCCGGAAATCTCTCCATGGTGTCCAGGGTCAGAGCCCCAGATGTTGTCCAACACCCTCATTTTAATGGGGCCCAGAGTGCAAAAGTGTAGACTAGAGGTTATGCAGCTAAAGCTAAAGCTTCTATAGAAGGGGGGGGACAGGATTCGAATCCAGCTCTTCTGACATATAACCACAAGCCCATAACGGGCCCTGCCCCCATTTTGCCTGAGTTCTGAGGCCACTCAGGGCCTCTCTCAAACCCCACTTCCAATGGGGGCATCTCCTACTCCCGCCACACAGAGAGGGGAGGACACCGTCATGGCCCAGGGAGAGAGGAAGAGGAGGCTGCAGGTTGGAGGAGAGACAGGGAAGGGACAGAAAGGGACCAGACAAACTGTCATTATTATTAAGCACCTACTGTGTACAGAGCTCTGCTGGGCCCACGTGGATCTCAGTTTAGTGGGGGATATCTCCCACTGCCACACCCATGTAATGGAAATGCAGATTTAAAGATCTTCCCTGCCCCTAGGCTAAAGTGCACCTGGAGTCTGGGGTGGGAGGCTTGTTTTTCAGTAGATACTTCTTGATTGGCCAGTGAGTCAATAAGGTTGTTACATTTTCTGAGCCAGGAGAAGGCTATATAAGCCCTGATGTGTAGCTTTGTTTTGGGACTCACTTTGAGAAGTGTTCTGTGATTTGATCTGAATTCTGGGAAGCTGTTGTTGAGAGTCCCCCGGCTTTGAAAAACCCAGATGCTGATTTGGTATGGATGTAATGGTTGGACAGTTTGGAAATCTGTCTACTTGATCTGTTTCTCTGACTTGATAATTCTGTCTGTATATTTTGAAGTTTGGGGTGCTGACCATTTTCCCCTGAACAAGGTAAACGATATATGTCTGACTGATTAAAGTAAGCTTGTTAACCCATTTTGAGTTGCTTTCCTTTAACAAAGCAGATCCAAGAACCTGTATTGGCAGACACCCTGGGGACGTGCTTGGGGTGCTTGCTGCTACAACCCACCCGCCATTAGACGGTGAGGGCATTAGGGAAGTGCAAGCCCAGGGAGGGGTGGCAGGGTGCCAATGGATGGGGAGAGGATTGGGGCAGGAGGAGAGAAGGGGAAAAGCCCATGCTGCCTTTGGGGAACAGAAGGCCAGTCTGCCTGGCCTGCAGAGCAAGCTTGGGTGGAGAGGAGCCGTACAAAATAAGGATGGGTGAAGCCAAAGTGTGGGCAGCCTCGGGTGGGAAAGGGAGTCTGACCCTTCCTGTCCAGGCAACGGGCTTGGGCCAAGGATGTACAAGATCATAAACTGAGGCCATCGGCCCGATGCTTTCACTTTACAGGCCCAGAGAGCTCTGAGTGATCTAAGTCAGACTGTTGGTGAGAGGCAGGGGCTGGACTGGAAGCCTGGAGGCTTTACATTTATTGGGGACATTATTCCTCATCGACATAATTGTACAAGTCGGACGTAAACTCCTCCAAAACTGAATCTCTTTGGTTTTAATTCCCATATCCCCAGGCACATGGTAGACACCTGATAAATGTCTGCCATCTGACCACTAACTGGCCAGTCTGGCAGGGGGCGAAGGAAGAAGTGAGTGGAGGTGGGAAAATGTTGTCCAGGAAAGTGGAGTTTGTAAGGAGGACTGACTGTTCTAGGCTGGGGACCGTGGGAATAGAAATGAGGACAGGGAGGAGGGATGGGACACAGAGGGAAGCAACAGGAGGGGGGGAGGGGGAACAGCTCTAGTTAGTAATGGGAAAAAACCCCGCAAAACCCCCTGCTGACCCTGGGTTTATGCTTCCTGCAGGGGAGGGTGTGTGTGTGTGTGTGTGTGTGTGTGTGAACGTGAGGAGTATCTAGAAAATAACTGTATTAGCCTCTTGAAATATGACAAAAACACTTGTTAGTGAACAAATCTGTGGACCACAGAGAGACACTGAGGAGACAGGGGCCAGGTGGGGAAAGAAGGGGCATCAGAGAACTCCACACTGAATAATTCCTACCGACTAAAACCAAATGAATCGAGGGCTGGCTATGAAACCTTTTTTCATATTGAGCAGGGGAAAAAAAAGGCATCGGCGACAGGGACTCTGGGAAAGGCGTGCTCACTGAGTGCCACAGTCCCAGCCAGTGCCAAATTGATTTCCAATCAGCAAAGTTACAGAGTTTTCAGTATCTCTTTGCAGAAGCACAGCCTGTCCTTCTTGGACGTGCTCACAAGGATTCACCCACATTTATAACAATTTATCTCAGAATCAGGACTCTCCATCCTGTTCTTAATCAAATCCCAAGCAGGAAAGAAACCAGAGGCTGGGCATGATATGTGGGTTCAAAAACTATCCTGAGAAAATAAAATCGACTAATTTATTTGACTGTGTTCTGATAAATCTTGAACAGCATTATGATAGTAAAACATGTCGTCATGTACTGAATAAAGGGTTTTTTAATGAAAAATTTAATCTATTTTATTCCTCATGTGTGTATGTCTGAGACACTCTAGAATCTATTATGTTTAATAGGTGGTCTGGGAAGGTTTACTGAAAGCCAAGGGACAAAGGGATGGAAGGAAGGTTGGATAACTCTAGGATAGGGCTAGAAAGGTGAGGCCACACCTGGGAGAGAGATGGGAGAAGGGAAGAGATGCTCATGGACAGAGGAAGAAATGGGGAGGTGGGAGAGGGGACCATGATAGGTGTGGAGGGTCATAGAGAGGGGAGGATGTGACCATGGACCGTGGAGGGAAAGGATGTTGATGGTGGGGGGAGTGTCTCCTTATGTAAGCACAGCCCAGAGCAGTGCTATTGCCAGGCCCTCGCCCTTGGCCAAGTCCATGCACGCAGTCACGTTCGGGAGGCTGGTACTGACGCCGCTTAGACCTCAGGATTGTCTGCCCCCGCCCCTGCTCCTACCCAGTGACCTGAAGGATGATCCCTACCTGCAGTGGACAGAGATGGGCCCGTCCTGGCCAAACTGCTCCTTGGTCTTGTGCACTTGGCCAATGAAGTCGATGAAACCCTCTCCTGACTTTGGCACGCCTTGCTCTGGCCAGTCTGTGAACTGGAACTGGCGGACGGTCCGGGACTGACCATCCTGGTGGGAGGAGGAGAGGCCCGTCAATGGTTACCAGAGGCCTGCTGTTTACTCACTCAGAACAAATGCATTAAGTATAAGAAGAGTTCTCTTTCTGTCTTCCCCCCCCCCCGTCTCTTTCTGTCTCTCTCTCCCTCCCTCCCTCCTGTGTAAGAAGCACTGGAGATAAACAGATATGGAAAAGAAGCCCTCCCTGCCCACACAGTGATTACAACATACTGAGGCAATCAGACCCCAACACGCACAACCTTCTATGGCAAGCTCCTGACAGGTGGAGAACAGGTGACACGGAAGGGTGAAGAAGGGGACTCCTTAACAACAGGGGGAACTGAATGGGGAGGGTGGGGAGAAGAGGCAGAGCACCCTGAGCAGCCTGAGCCAAGACAAGGCAGGGGGAGTTATTGGGTTTGGATGGAGCATGAAGCATGCCGAGGTCAGGAACAAGAGAAGCCCAGATGGTGTAGGGGGATGCCAAGCCACGGGCCCTGCACTCTGGCCCTCCTCCTCCTCTCCTCCCCCTCCTCTTCTCTTCCTCCTCCCCTCCCCTTCCTCCTTCTTCTTCTCCTCCCCCTCCTTTTCCTCTCTTCCTTCTCCCCCTCTTCCCCCTCCTTCTCCCCCCATGATCTCTTGGCCTCTGCTCTGGGAGCCTGGGCTCTGGGAGGTGAGTTCTCATGGCACTCTGCCCAGAACCAGGCCCTGCATCCTACCTCCCCACCCTGTTCTCGTTAGAATGTAAGCTTCCTGAGGGCAGGGACTGTGCCCACAGGGCTGGGCATACAGTGGTGCTTAACAGATGCTTTCTCATCCATTCTGGACTATCACAACTTCATCTATGTCGTCTCTCATTTAACACATCTACCATCAGCATCTCAGCACCACCTTCTTACTGCCAGCTTCCTCCATCAAGGGGTGCAGAGCCCAGGAGCCCCAGGGCAGCCCACCTTGGGCTTGGGCAGAGGCAGAACATCCCCAAGGCACCCTTCGAGATGGGAAGTGAGGCCCAGAGGGAGAGTGGGCTCTTCTCCCACATGTGATGGCCCCTCCCTCTCCTGCTCAGGACCCTTCTCACTACCTGTGAGTCAGTCTGGCACTCTGTCCTCCCCTACCACAAGCACACTGGGTTTCCTTCAGAGGTCCCTGAGCTCTCACACCACTGTCCTGCCTAGTAGGCCCCTCCCTCTTTCTACATGAGCCCATCTTCCAGAGACCTGCTTGTGGTCCTGAACCTTCTCCAAGGACCGAGTCCTCCACTACCTTCCTTGTAGCTGCTACTGTACTTATGGAAGTCAGGTGGCGCAGCGGGTAGAGGGCTAGGCCTGGAGTCAGGAAGATCTTTGTTCAAATCTGGCCTCTGTGTGACCCTGGGCAAGTCACTTAACCTCTGTCTGACTCGTTTTCCTCAACTGCAAAATGGGGATAACAGTACCTACTCTCAGGGGTTTTGGGAGGGTCAAATGAGCTAATATTTGCACAGTGTCTGGCATACAGTAAGGGCTATATAAATGCTTCTCCCTTCCCCTTCCCCCCTTTATGGTCTGTAGTGTTTGCTTTGTTCATCATATAACAACTTCTGAGTATGTTCTTAGAACTAAAAGGGGCTGCAGCGATCTTCTAGACTGCTCCTCCCCTATTTCAGTGATGAGGAAGCAGGCTGAGAAGGAGGCAGTCAGGACTGGCTGCCCCGAGGGAGGAGGGAGGACAAGGCTCCATGGTGCGTGAGCCACAGGAAGAGCCCCTCGCTCCCAGGCCAGGGCTCCCAGACCAGCTGCTTCCCTGGTTTCTCCCTCAGGAGGCCGGACCTGGCCTGCTGGCCTGGCCCATGGGGAGGGGAAGGTGGGGCTTCCTGAAGCATCCCCTCTGCGACTGGCTGGGCACTCACCCGGGCGTCGGTGACTTTGAACTCGCGAAGGATGTACTGGGGCATGTTATATTCCGCCATAGGGTCCACCACGAAGTACTGGTAGCGTGCTGACCGTTCTGCTGGCCAGTACTGGTGACACTTCTCCTGGTGCAAGGAGAATGGGGGTGCCTGTCAGGCCCACTGTCCCATGCAGTGGAGAGCACATGTGTGTCTGCGAGTGTGTCTGTGTGTGGGGGGGGCAGGGGGCCAAGGTGGTCAGGGAAGGAGGAGCCACTGACTGCAGGCTGCCTCCCTCTGCCCTGCCCATAACCTACATCTCATCTTCCCACCTCCCCCGGGAGCAGGGCCTGGGTCTGCCCTCCAGGTTACCTCCCTCAGGGCAGGCCACTCTTACAGATTTTCTCCTGCTCCTCCCCGCTAAATTTAGGGCCCCCAGGGCCCCTTCCCATAGGAGGCCTGGGGGAGGCTGCCTTCTTCTTCTTTAAAAAATTAATTAATTTTTAGTTTTCAACATTCACTTCCATAAGGGGAGGGTGCCTTCTGAAGGCTTCCCATGGCTCCAAGAGTGCCCCTGTTTGTGGGGGATGGTTGTCCATCAGACATTCTACCCCCAGCTGTTCTGCAGGGCCCCAGCAGGCAAGGCTATCCCGTGGCTAAATGACACTGAAGGCCAGGGCCAGAACGAGGCCCAGGGCCAGGGTCAGGGCCAGAGCTGGCCACTCACCCGGCCCATCTCTCGCAGCTTGGTAAGCATCACCACAATGGTGGAATTATTCTCCCACAGCATCCTCCAGAAGTCCTCGGTGGTCTCTGCCAGCGGCCCCTGCGTGGCGATGTAGGCCTTCTGCTGCCTGTGAGCAAGAGAGGGTCTCTGAGAGGAAGCCCAGGGCCCTGCGCTTGCCGCCCCAGCATCTCCTCTGGGAATCTGGGTGATTTTTACCCCAGCAGAGACTGTTGGGGCCAGCTCCCTTCTTGTACAGACAGGGAAACTGAGGTCTGGACTAGAGGAGTGATGTTCAAAAGCATGCAGAGACTTAACATGGGGCTCCCATCTCTGGGTCCAAGGGCCATTCCTGTGTCTTTTCTGGCCTGGACATGGAACAGGGAGTGACTGCTCTAAGGAAGGCACAGCCTCCGTTTGGGGCTTATTCTCTCCCTGATCCAGCTCCGGACTCCCTGGTCCTGCCCACACAAAGAGGCTGCCTGTTCCTGAAGGAAGCTGGCTGTCTTTGAGAGAGCCCATGGTTCTGGGAAGGGGTGGGCCAGGTCAGGAAAGGAGAACACAGCACAGTGGGGCAAGGGAGCCGGGGATGCTCAGCTGAGGCCCCAGGGCTGGGATGCTGGGCGGCCTTCTCAGCCTTCCTGGACCCACATACCGGTAGCCGTCGATGAAGCTGGCATTGATGTAGTCAGAGCCCTCCACACCACGGATGGGCTGCAGGCACACCCGTGTGCTCTCATATGGCATGATGTTCACCAGGCGGTTCTTGAACTTGTTACAGGGAAGGTTGGCACTGATGAAGCGGGATGTGTGGGCTTTGGAGTTGGCCAGCCTCTGGAGGGGGCACAGGAGACAAAGGCGGGTGAGGGCTGGGCGGGTGCCAGGGGGCTTCCCTTGCTTGGCGAGAGTCCCCAGTTTCCCCTCTTCCTCCTCACCCTGGAGGTGGCAATGTGGGAAAGATGGCTGCATGGGCCTTGGTGGCCTGGGGCCTTCCTTGACCAGATTTCAGATGCTCAGCACCATGTGCCCCACTGCCCCTGACCCTTCCAGATGGGCCCCTGCTCTCCAAATACCATCTCTTCCCTTCTGCGTGTCTGCTTTACATTCTAGGCCTGAGCTCTGATGGGAGGGAGAGGCCAGGCCAGGCTTTGGGGTGGAGTAGGCACACTGTCCCTGCAATGCCCCTGTGGGGGTAGCTGCCTCTGAGAGAGAGGCTCCTGGTGATCATCTGGCCTGCTCTTCTCATTGTACGAATGGGCACACTTAAGCTCAGGCAGCCAGGAAACAGCAGATATGTGAGCAGGGGTCCTCCCCTCCCACTCAGTCCCCTGACTGGCTCTGGGCCATCCCCTGGGGCTCCCACCTTGAACTCTAGCTCCATGCCTGTGACGTGCTCGCCGGCCTCCACCTGGGCCAGCTTCTGAATGTAAGAGTAAAGGTTGCGGGCGGGGACCTCGGTGTTGCCACAGGCAACGGCTTCCAGAAGGGCATCGTGGATAAAGCTGTACTGGTCCTCGGTCTGGACCATGTAGTTCCGCTGTGAGCGCATGAGGGTCACGTGCCCGTAGATGTCCACAGTCTTCTCGGGCTTGATGCGCTCCAGCATGGCGTCTATGACGATGAAGCAGCCTGTCCTGCCCACACCCGCGCTGTGGGGAGAGAGAGCAGACGTTTGGGGGCTCGTCCTGGGACGCTGGCTCCTGTCCCTCTGGAGGGGCAGGTAGAGGGTGCATTATGTATCATTCTCCTCTCAGGGATGAGGGAAGGGACACAAGGCTGATCCTAATGGCATGTAAGTGGACGTACACACAAGAAGACTTGCCCAGGGGTCGGGCTTGGATGCCAGGACAGAGGCAGGGGTGGGGGGAGGTCAGGGGTCATTGTACCTGCAATGCACCACAATGGGGCCTGCATCTGGAGGGTTGCAGGTCTTCACTCTTCTCAAGAAAGCCAGGAAGGGAGTTGGGTACTCAGGGACGCCATGGTCTGGCCATGCTGTGAACTGGAACTGGCGTACTTCACGCTTCTCGCTGGAACCATTCTGTGGAGATATGGCAGGCCAGTGGGCAGATGGCCCCATGGATGGTGTCCCTCAGGCCCCTCCATCTTTTCTTAATGTATCCTATATACCACTTCCTAACAGGTGACTCTGGCCTCATCACTCCCCTCCTCTAAGACCTTAGATGGCTCCCTACTATCTTGAGAGAAAATCCAAACCACTTTGCCTAGACATCTCTTCCCTCTCTCTCTAACCTTTTCCCCCATCCCCCTTCCACATCCTGTGCTCCCTCCATATCCCTCCAACACCCACTTTCACATCTCTGATGAAGCTACTGATCCTTCTGTAATTCCTCCCTGCCCCCTCCAGAGCCAACTCAAAGGCATCATGACAGGCCCGGCTCCTCCAGGGACTGATCGCCTCCCTGAGAAGAAACTTCTCTTCCACAGCATGTGAAGCTGACCTCCCCAGGCAAGCTGGGAGCCCCTGAGGGCAGGGCCGAAGCTTCTCCTTCCCTGGGGCAGCCCACAAACCCCAGCAGAGACACACGAGTGAGGGGGCGAGGGTTGGGTGCAGAGGCCAGAGCCCTGGGCTCACAGGTCCCAGGACATCGGGTGTAAGCAAAGACATCCTCCACCATGTCCCTGACAAGCCTCCCTCAGACTCTTGCTCTCCTGAGGCCACCCTTTCCCTGTCTCCAGCACAGCCCTTGGGCTGACTCACTGCTCAGGGCAGGAAGCATGGGGGAAAGGCAGAAGGAGGCACCTTGTGTAGGGAGAAGGTCCGGACGCAGAAGGTTGCCAGCTCGATCGTGTCTAGCAGGGTAACCTGGATCACACCATAGGTCTCTGTACCCCGGCCAGGCCAGTATTGGTCACACTTGATCTGGGGGGTGGGAGTAGGAGGGAAGCCAGAGTCAATGTCATGGCTAACGAGCTGTGGGTGTTGTTGTCCCACTCCCACCATGGGCGGCAGCCCCAGAGGCTCTTCTGAGGCAGGATGGGCTGGGAGCCTGGGGCATTGCCATGGCAACCCTTCGGGCCAGCCTGTGATGGTGGCTGTTGGGGCCCGGGCTGGGAAAGGCACGAGGCCCTTGGTGGGGGGCAGCATCTGGGAGTAACAACGGCCAACAACGTTACAGTGCTTTCAAGTTTGCAAAGGGTTTGTATTATCTCACTTTAGCTGAAACAACCCTTCTGGGAGAAGATACAGAGAAGAAAACGAAGCTTCCCAGAGGTTAGGGAGTCTGGCTGGTAAACACGAAGGGGTAGGATTCGAACTCAGGTCTCCGCGGTCTGAGAACTTTCCACATGACATGGTGATGTGTTGCTTTATTCTTCTGGGGTTAGCAGATGATTCTTCTTGTCATTCCCTTTTTTATTTAATGCAGATGAAAACCCAGACCTTCGATTTCATACCTTTTTGCATTCCCAGGAGTGGCCTACACACAGTGGGTGTGAAATGATGATGATGGGAAGGGGTGCGCTCAGTACTAGACTAGGTACATACTTCATTACTGCAGCAGGATTACTCTGGCTTCCTGAGGGCAGAGAATGTCTCATTTCTGTCTTTCTAAAGCACTGCCTAGAATAGGACCTGGGACATCAAGTTTGCTGAACTGAACTGAATTTAGAGTTAGGAGACCTGGGTTCAAGTCCTGACCCTGATGCTGATGATCTGTGTGACCCTGGCCAAGTCACAGCCACATTGAGCGACTCACTTTCCCCCCTTTCTTGGGAGCTGGGTCTCCCTCATCCAGCCTGGCCCCTCCTTACCCGTGACTTCTCCTCCAGCTTGGTCATCATGACCACAGTGGCGGAACGCTGCTCCCACACCATGCGCCAGAAGTCGCCAAAAGTCTCAGGCAGGGGCCCCTGAGTGGCGATGTATGCATTTTGCTTTCGGTAACCATCGATGTAGTTGGCGTTGATATAGTCACTGCCCACAATGCCTAGGGTGGAGAGATTGAAGCGATCCTGAGGAGCTGCAAGGCCCATCTCCAGGCAAGGGGCCTCCAAAATGAAGCTGTCCCTCGGGGATGGACCCACAAGGGTCCTCCTTCGGGGCATATGGGGCTGAGGCCTGGGCCATCCGTCAGCAGGATGCCGTGAGGGCCGTCCCTGGGCAGTGCAAAGCTTGGGATGACCCTCGGCTCTAAGGGCAATCCTTTCCCCATGCCCCGTCTCTCCTTTGTGTACACAGGCATGAAAGGCAGTCTGCAGAGGAGTGCTGGCATATTTTGGGGGTCAGGGCAGGAGCACTCTTGCTTGGCAACTTTTGAGGCTTTGCAGGCTGAATAGGAGCAGTGATCTCCTGCCTTACTCTTTAGTAATGGATGGGGGTATCTCTCCTTCCCCATATGCTGCCTCTTAAATCCCTGCCCAGCTCCAGTGGACAAGGATGGTTCTGGGCATGGTCTGTCCCTCAGGGGTGATACGGGGGAGATGGTGGGCAGGGACTAAAGTATCTCTCCTCTTGCCTCCTCTGGGCCTGTCAAGCTAGATACTCCCGTGCCCAGTGTCCTCGCCAGCTTCCTTCTGCAGCCTTACCATCCAGACTCCAGAAGGAGCAGGCAGGTCACCTTCCCTCTTCCTGGCCCATCTTCCCTGACTGTCCCAGCCCCCAGGGCCCTCTCCATTCTCTGGACTCTCCTGGTCACTGAGCCCCTGAGCACACCCCTGAGCACACACTTAGGAAAATTCTCAAATGAGAGACGAGAGGAGAGACCTGTCTCACTGGTCCTGAGGGGGTCTGTTCTTGCCACCTTGTCTGCTGCCTGGGCAAGCTCTGGGCTGTGCTCATGTGTGTGTGTGTTTGTGTGTGTGCGCGCGCGCGCGTGCACACTTTGGTGAGCTCTTAGTGTGTGGCTGATAAATGCTCAGCTAAGGGAGACACAGCCGCATGCTCCTATCAGCCCTGCGGTGCTGCTGCCGTCTGTAAGACACACTGGGTAAGAGTCACAGAATCAGGGGGTGAGGACAGAGGCCTCAGAGATGATCTAGTTTAGCCCATACCTGAGCAGAGATCCCCCCATCTAGCCGTGCTTGCAGATGCCCAGTGTTGGGGGGCTCCCCTAGGGAGCCCATTCCATTAGGTGATAGGCTTAGAGACCAGACTTCCTGAGCCACCTGGGGGGCTGCTTTCTCTCTCTTGCCCATCTCTTTCTTTAGAGGAGCTCTGGTTTGTGGAGAGCTGGTTAAACTCTCTTTGGAGCTGGAGTGTGGCCAAGGCCTGATATTCATGGTCTGCTGGAAAGAGTCCAGGGTTGGGAATGGGGGGCCAAGTTCCAGTCCTGGTTCAGCCCATGACTCGGGGACAGATAGCTTAACCTTCTCTCTTGGACTTAACTTTCCTGCCTGAGAAGTGGGGCTGCTGAACCCTGCCCGGGAGGCCTTGGGAGTTCAGATGAGAGGTTCTCTTACCTTCCATGGGGAGAAGGATGACCCGGGAGTGGTCATAGGCTATGACATTGGCATAACGGTTCTTCGGCTTGTTCACCTCCAGGTTAGAGTGTTCCCATGTGAACTGCTGTCCAGGGTCAATAGACTGTAGGATGAGAAAAAGACAGACACAGGGGAGAAAGGGAGATCCAGAATGGTGGGGGCGAAGGGGAAAAGGAGGAAGGGTGGAAGAGAGAGAGAAGGAGAAAAGAGAGACAGATATGGGGGAGAAATGGAGATCCAGGATGGTGGGGGGAGAAGGGGAAAAGGAGGAAGGGTGGAGGAGAGAGAAGGAGAAAAGAAAGAGATGGGGGAGAAAGGGAGATCCAGAATGGTGGGGAGAAGGGTGAGATGGGGAAGAGGAGGAGGGATGGAAGAGAGAAGAGAGACAGAGGTGGGGGGGGGAGATAAGAGGAAGGAAGGAAAACAGGGAAAGAGAAGGACAAAGAAAAAAGAGGGCAAAGAGGAGGAGGAAAGTGTATAGAATGAAGAGAGTGAGCAGAAGGGGAACAGAGGGAAGAAAAAAAGGAGGGGGGGAAAGGAAAAGAGAAAGGAGACGAGACAGGAAGAGGAAAGGGAACAGAGAAAGAAGAGGGACAGAGACAAGACAGATTGGACAGAGCAAAGAAGAAGGGAGGTGAGAAGGGTGTCAGACACAAAGGCTGTCTAGGGCTGCTGCTGCTGGCTCAGCCTCTGACAGCAAGGCTGCTAGAGGCCAGGAGGTGGGGGGCAGGCTTAGGAGAAAGCAGTCACAAGGTGGGCCTTGTTCTACCTACCTGTGCCATGTGAGAGAATCAAATGAGAACTGGAATTGCTTGGACAGACTGGCTGGCCCAACCCCCTCATTTTACAGATGAGGATCCCTAACTGACCCCTAAGGGATCAGCAAGGCCATATGGCCAGCCAGTGAGAGACCCCGGCCTCCCCAGCTCCAAATGAAGGCACTTCCCACTGCCTTATACTGTTGTGCCAATGGCAGGACTGAGGCACTGGCCTCTGCTGTGCCCACAATCGCCCTGGGTACCACACAATGCCCAGCTTTGGCCACTCCTCCTGTAGAAGCTCCCCTGACCATGCCTAGCCCTCCCCATCATGTGGCCAAGCTCTGGTAGCACTGTGGCCTGCTTTATTCACAGAGATGATGGGATTGCAGTAACCCTGGAGGTCAACTCCAATGGCCTCATTTTACAGATAAGTTTAAGTGACACGCTCAAGGTTGTGCAACCAGCAGGCAGAAGAGCAAGGAGTGAAACGCAGTCCTGTGCTGGTTCCACCAAGGGAGGAGGCTACCTCAGTGAAGAGGCTTAGGCCAGGGTGTGTGTGTGTGTGTGTGTGTGTGTGTCTGGGTGTGTGTGGTGGGGGCGGGGGTCTGTAGCCACTTACCTCATACTCCTGGGATAGCTTCAGGTTGTCATTAGCTTTGAGGTGCTCTGTGTGCTCAGCCATCTCGGTGATGGGGATTGGAGGGTGGCTGAGCATACCTGGGGGGAGAGCAGACCCGCCAGGTTGGGGCGGGGAGGGAGGGTGGTCATGGCTTGTGGGGGGGCCGGGACAGCCCCCGGCCCTGCCCAAAGAATCATGAAGTGGGAACGATGTGGGGTGAGGGGAAGCTCTACAATGTGAGTTCTGCAATGGAAGGGTGGCGGTTAGAAGAGAGAAGGCAGGCAGGGCTCGAAATTAATGTCCTGGGAAGGGGAGGGGGCAGAGGGGAGAGAGGTGGTCTCTTGTGCCCACCACAGTCCCCAGAGTAGGGGTGATCAGGAGGAGGCAGGGAAGAGACTGTTGACGGTGCTTGGTTCCTAAGAGGTTCTAGATCAAGTGAACTGGAGGGGAAGTTGCTGACCCCACATATATAGCTGTTACAGAGAGGGGAGGGAGGTCTGGGTGGGCCCAGATGGAAATGAACATGCAGATGGGTGAGATGGGCAGCCTCTGGGGAAGCCGGCTCTGTCACCCTTGGGGTCCTCCTGCCTGGCACAGGGCCTCAGGCTGGTGGGCACCTCCCAAAGTCCATCCACCAGGTGGATGGAGAGTGTCAGAAGATCCATTCTCAGCCTTGTCCCCTCCCTCAGGGAGATGGGTTTCATCTGTGGCCTGGGTGACCACAGGTGGGGCCAGGCAGTGGACAGCTTTCATGAAATGTGTTTGTATCTTACAGAGCTCTGGCCAGGCTTGCAGAGACTGGAGAATACATATTTTAATGAGTTCCTGGAAGCTCGCAACTAAAGGCTAAAACTCAAGATTCCACCTAGCAGAGGTTTGGGAATGGTCCCTTGGGTTTAGTGATGCTGCAGGACCTTGGCCAAGATCCCTGATTCTAGCCTGACCCTGGCTAGCTGTCTCACTGATGTCACTGCTTCCACTGGGAGTATGCGGATGACTCAGTATAACCTTTCCCCACTCTAGGGAAATGCCCTCCCTGCTGGTGGGTCCAGAACACGCATCTTAAGTGATGAGTGAGCATCTTAAGGATACACTCTCTGCTACTGTGTGTGTGTGTGTGTGTGTGAGTGGTGTCCTGCCCTAGGGTCCTTGTAGGATGCCCTGTCTCCACTCTGGGCCATGGCTCACCCCCACCTCCTTTAGAGCCTGTCAGGGCTGGGGGCAGGGGATGAGGGTGACTGCTGAGAATTTCGAGCCCAAGAATGTGTCATGGTGAAGCAAGAGGTGGTAGGAGCGTGATCAGCTGAACAGAGTGGGTCCAAGCAAGCGCTGCTCCCTAGTTTTACAGTGCACACACCCTTCCTTCTCCCCTTCACTCCTGCCCTTAGGGTACAATGAGGCAGACAACAGGGTGGGGTGGGCACAGAGGTGTAACCAGAGCCCTCCAGCCTCATCAACCCGGCATCCCTTCTGGGGGACAAGGGGCTCCCTAGGCTGGGAGACAGGAGGGCCCTGGATTCTAGGACTAGTTCTGTCCCTGATTTGCTGTGGGACCTTGGATCTCTGGGCCTCAGTTTCCTTACCTGTAAAATGGGAGTAATATCACCTGCTCACCATCTAAACAGAGGAAGATGCTTTGGAAAGGCTAACATACATTAATGTGAGGACTTAGTATAACTCACCGCCTACCATCCCCCACTCCTCCCATCAATTAAGTGGCCACATGTGGACCAGCTACTCCCCTCAATCCCCGACCCCCAACCCTGAGGTCACAGCATCATATGACTGAGAACTGGAAAGGACACTTAGAGATGGATGGTCTAGTCCAGAAGAAGAAACAGGCTCAGAGGGAAGGGAAGGAGCCAAGCCAATGTTATATAGACAGGAGGAGGGCAAGAGCTGTTCTGTCTACCACGGCCCAGGTGAGAAGATTCCCTGTGATGTACAGATTGTGAGCATCCCAAAGTGGGGAGACCAGTGGGAGGAGGGCCTGTTTTCATGCTCTTGGTGCCCGTGGGGGACTCCAGGGTATCCTAAACTGTGGGTAGGGGCAGGTGCTCTCGTCAAGGATGGAGGCAGGCCTTCAGCCTCTGCTTTCAAAGACTCATTCCCCTCCTCCCTCTGAGGCCCAATTCCTGTTTTTGGAAGCTTAATCTAATTTGTTGGAAACATCGATCCACCTGGGGGAAGATCAATTCCTCTTTTAGGATGATCCTTCCTTCTCTTCTGACCATTGATCTCTATTTTCCTGAAGAGCCATCATTAGGTGGAAAGATAGATCCCTCTTTAGGGAGAAGGCACTCTGTTTGGGGGAGACAATGAGGTGCTTCTGAGAAGGGAAAGCTTGGAGAGTGTGTGTGTGAGACAGAGTGTGAGTAAGTATATGAAAGCTGTGGTTAGTCTGCCCCAGCTCCATCTGACCAAGGAAGAGTCGCCCCTCTCCCTGACTCAGAGGGGGTCAGCTGTGGCTCCCACAGGGCCAGGATGTAGAGGAGGAGGGCTGTTATGATGAAGAGGGAGAGGATCAAGGCTGGCAGCATCAGGGACAAATGGTGGGGGGCTTCGAGGGCATGGGTCTGTAAAGGGAGGCATTCCAGCTCAGACACGCTCTAGTTCATGACCATGGACAAGTCACTGCGTTCCATGCCTTGTTGGCTAACCTATAAAGTAGAGATGGTAATTCTTGCACTCTCTACCTTTGAAGACATGTTACTAAGTCCATGAGTTTTAGAAATAGGCCTGTAGGATCATGGACTTGCAGGCCTAGGGCTGGGACGCTGCCTCCCCCACCCTGGCCCAGGTCATTTATAGATGAGGAGACTGAGCCCCAGGAGATTAAGTGTCCAAGGTCACCCTGGGAATAAGCAGCAGAGTTATCATCATAGTAGGATTCCTCTGCTTTCTGCTAGTGTGAATGCTTGCTGCCCACTGAACAGATGATTTCATGAAATGTGGTGGGTATCCCTTGGCAGAGAAGAGCCTCTCCAAGCTTAGCTGGGTAGACTGGTCCTTGAACAACAGACTGAATGCTGTTTATACAGCTGCATGTATGGGCTCATACATAGAATACAGTAGAGACTGAGAGCTGGAAGGGCCCTTAGAGGCCATCTGGACTGACCTCTTCATTTTACAGAGAAGGAACATGAGGCCCAGAGAGGTGTGAAGATCTTTGACCAAGGTCACACATCACGTGCAGAGCCAGATTCTGAACTTGGTCCTGACTCCAGAGGCATGCTCTTTCTGCTGCACCCAGGGATGCTGCCCAGGCTCTGGGAGCCCGGTGCCAGCTCTGCCACACAGAGCCAGTGGGGGCAGACTTCGCTGTTATGGGTGAAGGAGGGAAGGTGGCACCATGCTTATATTCAGAGAACTTTGAGCCCACAGGACTAGGTATACAGACCTGGAAGGGACCCCAGGCACCACCTAAGTCCCCTCTCTCGGGTGAAGATGAGGAGGCTGTGGCCTAGAGCCTTGACGTGACTGGGCTAGCATCTTATGGCCCCAGCTCCCCTGACCACCGGGAGATGCTGTAAACCCTTTATTTCTGTAAAGGGAATGGCTGTGCCCCAACTGCTCTGGTTTGTGATTCCGGATTTTCCTCTGTGTAAAGTGGGCACCGCCTGCACACGTCTGACCCTCTGCCTCCCGTGCTGCCTGTTCCTTCCCAGGAAGCTCTCGCTGGGTGTGGGGGTGGGTAAGGGGGGGAGGGGGAGGGGAAGGGGATAAGCATTTTAAGTGCCTACTGTATACCAGTCACTGTGCCAAACACTTTACAAGTGTTATCTCATTTAGTCCTAGCTGAGGAAATGGAGGCAATCAGAAGTCAAGTGACTTGTCCAGGGTCACACAGGTAGCACAGGAGGCCAGAAGGGAACTCAGGTCTTCCTGACTCTGGGTCATGTGCTCTATCCATCACACCCCCATGAACGATAAGATTTGGATCTGTGGGGGTCCTGGCTGCTACCTTATCAGCATCTTCATCTTTGAGAGGAGGAAACCAAGGCCCTTAGAGGAGAGCTCATTTGACAAGGCCACACAGAACTCTGCTTCCCAAGTCCCCAAGTCCTAAAAGGGGTCAACTGTTCCTGGCTAAGCATCTACTGGGACTCAGGAATGGGCTTTGTCTCTGGGGAGCACAGAGAACGAGAGCTCAGGGTCAGAGGCTGGGGAATCCTCCGTGTGGGCCCACCTGCTCCCACCAGGACTTGTGACAAATCGTTCAACCTCATTGCCCTAAAGTCAGTCAATCCAACAATCATTCTTTAGGTGCCTATGAG